>NC_136070.1:161002781-161165281 GCF_964261635.1 Lissotriton helveticus
GAACTGCCACTTGTCTTCCCAAAATCTAGACACAAACAGCTGTGGTTCCAAATTCAAGAGCTTGGGGTGGGTGGTATAAAAAAGTAGGCACCATCTACAGTATCAGAATTTCCTAGTAACTATACACACAATGTAGACAGTTTGAAATAGCAGAGAGGGTAAAATAGGCTACTGGCCTCTTTCAACCCATGAGGCATCAATATACAATAATGCCAAGCTGCAGATTGACTGGAACCCCATAAACATATACCACAACGGACCTTGAATGGGATAAGCACAAGTGGAGATGTAATCAAGGATGGATGATTAATTCCCATTGAAGTAGAACACTCTACATTGGACCAAAAAGATGTGTATTTGGTTAGGTAGTTCAATTCTAGATAGGCACAAATATCAAAAAGAAATCAGTTGGAATGCATCAATGGTAATTGCCAGTGTTTCAAATTAATTCAAGCATTCCATTAATTATGTTGTTGACATTTTCAGAAAGATGATCTCAGTTCTATGGTATTTCTTGATGCAGGCCCTGTTGATCCCTCTGCTGTAGGGGCTTAAGCTGTACCTCATCTAAGATACACAGTGATGCTCCATGGTTTGTCCAATTTCCAATCAGATGGTATGTGGTGTAGTAGATCCTGGGGAACATACTTTGTATGAGAAATGGCTATAGCTTTTCTACACATGTTTCCTCTTCTTCTGTAATAAAACAGGGCAAAACAATTAGGATGTGGGGTGCTTTATTGACTACAATAGTAGCTCATCACCTTTTTGTTACTCTACCTAACACAAAGACATCACAATATTGGTTAGTGACAGCTCCTTCCTGATGCCAAATTTTAATGTTAATGTTAAGAATGACTTGTAAATCGCACGTACTCTGTGTGGTTTCATGGCGCTGTGGTAGTCCAAATGTATGTTGCAATAGAGTGGCCCCCACCATATTTGGAAGGAAGTCCACACAATAAATGCAGATGCTTTAAATTCCCACCCCCACAGTTCTCCCTACAAATCATCTGCTCACTAAACATTAACTAAAGCTGCAGTCAGAGAATTATCTGACTTGTTACTGCCTCTAATATGACATTCTGCAGCCCTTGAGGACTTCAACCTTGTAATGAACCTTGCCCCCACACAACCATGAATGAATTATCCATTGATCCTATCTCAACTCTCATCCTTATACTTTATTAATTACAAGCATTACAGGCAAAACACTTGCGATCATTATACATATCCACTAGGCACCCATCTTCCACTAAATAAAAAACTGTAGATCAATTTACTGCAATCAGCTTAACACCATCTATACTAACACTAATCATTGAAAACTACCCCACCAAAGGCAGCACCTACTGCTCCTCCTCTGCTCTTGCTTACTACATTACACAAGAGTATGATATCTTGATAAATATTGAAAATAAAGTAACACGCAATCCTGTTTCTCTTGCAGAGGTATCAACTCAACCCACCTGCTCCACCCCTAAGGAACTGCTTACCAGCAAGGTTATTATTCAAACCTATGACAGTGATCTTAAAAATGAATTAAGCTATAATTCCTTAAAATTCCTCTGCAAAGGTCAACCATGTGACCTACTTTCCACCTGCTAACCAACAAAGTACTTGCCAAAAGTTTTATTTTCCTCAACCTCCCTCTCCATTGGGCACTTCAGCTGAACTCATTGGACATCCCTAGAAAAGAAGGGAGTCTATACCTCTCATACAAAGAGTACAAATCCTTATCTGATAACATTTATCCTTGAAAAATAAAGGTGCCTCCCCATCTATGAGGAAAGAAAGGAATTGCATTGAAAGAAACTGAAAAAGCAAGCGCTCCAGGTAATAATGTGCCTTGTGTGAAAATTTAGACCCACACAAATGCTAAGGAATTTACATCCAATCTGTTGTGTTTATAGACTTTTTCTTTTTACATTGCAGTTGCCCTCTCATTTCCCCGGGCTTGGAAGAATGATCATTTAAACCACCTAATATGTACAACTAACCTCCGTCAGCAAGGTAACGAACACGTACAATCAAAAATAACATTAGTGACAGATGAAAATCTATCATGCATGAGCTTCTTTTAACTTTCTCACAGTGGTTGATGGTAGATTGTTTGAAAAGGGACCAGTTCTTCTCTTTATCAATGAAGCCTCTTCTCTAAGGCTATCATGACAAACCAATGCTAGCGAAAGTGGCTTTTTCTCTCCGAATCGTGTACAAGCTCAGGTGGTGGGAAACTGCAAATAATGCCTTGCATGATAAGATTCCACCCTTCACTAATGTTATTTTGATTGCACTTGTTAGGAAACTTGTGAAACAGGATACCTATTATGCGGGAGTGGTCTCCAAAAGGAATGTGAAGCAAAAAGTGTGCACTGCTTTGCAGTTAAAAAAGGCATGTTTTTAAAGTGTGTTTTGGAGAGAATCCATGGATATCTGAAATTGATTAATAACCTCTTGTGAAGGTAACTGGGAATTGCACTTTTTTGATCTTCGAGCTAAAGACAATAGTACATACTTCTCTTATGACATTGTCAGAGGGAAATCAACACTGGATCAAAGAATGCTAACTTCCATCTGAGGAAGGTGAAATGTGTGACTGCAACCACCCAAATGCTGCATCATCACTATTTGGTCACTCTGCTGGGCCTGACATTGAGCGTTTCGTCTTCAATCACTAAGCGGAGATGGGTTTTCTATTTAGATGCTGGTCTATGCTGAAGAGTGTAGGGATCTATTTGTCAAGAGCACAGTACCACCAATGCTGGTAATCAACCAACTCTTTCAGTCAACTGTCCACCTGGAACCCTAACATGTTCCATTTACCCTTAAAGGCGCTAGCACTAGAAGAATACAATACACCCCCCTTTCATAATAATAAAACACAGCTGAAAACTAGGAGAATATAGGAGAAAAATGGTAATAAAGAACATGTTGCAATAACCTATGACTGCAACATGATTAATGTTGAACACAAGGAGGAAAATCAACAGAACAAAGAACATTAATACCAACATAAATATTAGGTAGCACAATTGCATTCAGGTGAGCTGTAGACTCTGCAAAAAACAATAATGTTAAACAGAGGTGAAAAAGTATCAATAAAGAACATAATCAATAAAACATGCAGGCACATTTCTGAACCTTGGTGAACTGGATCTTTGCAGATCAATCCCCTCAACTTCCTCTAAGAAATACCCATCCAACATCTCACCATCAAGGTCAGCTGAGACTGGTGTATCTTTGGATGGTGTACCATTGGAATACTTCACAATTCCAGACATACTCCATGTACCACCTATTTCCAACGTCACCACATTTTTCTTGATGGCAACAATGGCAAAAGGCCTTCCTCTCCCACTTTGGTTTTTTCACCATCACAAGATCACCTACATTCCACTTCATATGTTTGACTGAATGTTTCTCATCATATCTTTTCTTATCCTTCTGTTGATTAGGCTTAAGAGAGGCTCTCCTCTCCTTCCCATTCAACACCTTTCTTTTCCTTGCAGGCAACCAGACAGGATTAAATTTGGAATTAGCCAACATGCCCTTCAAAACTTAAAAGGGAGACATTTGTGATTTGGAATTAAGGGTGGTGCAGTGTACCCACCACATCTCCATCAACACACTCCTTAGAGAGACCCTGGTTTCTAACACCCTTTGTGCACAAGCCTTCACCACCCTACGTATCTGTTCTGCCAAATCATTAGCCTGTTGCATATAAAACGGTACAAAACGGGGTGGTGATGGACGGAGCATCTGAACCAATCAAACAATCACACCCTGTCAAAAGATCTGGGTTTAATCCATCACCGTTCTTTAGCCCACTCTGCACCCCAGTTCAGACATGGCCATATGCCACTGAATTCAAGCAATCCTGGCTGAAGACGGCTGAAATGCCAGAAACCGGTCCTACGAAGCTTGTTAGCGGTCCAGGGAAGGCATGGTTTGGCAGTTCGGGCTGGACTGTTTCCATGAGGCACAGGGTCAGACTGATTTGCATATGGCCATGTCTGAACTGCGGTGGTAGAGTGGGCTAAAGAATGGTGATGGATTAAACTCAGATCTTTTGACTGGGTGTGAGTGTTTGATTGGTTCAGATGCTTCGTCCATCACCACCCCCTTTTGTACCGCTTTGTTGCATATAAAAGGCTATTTTTTTATTAACAAATCCCAGTTCTTTCAAGATTTCTTGCAATTTGAGTGACAGAAACGGTACCCTATTATCGGTTACTCAGTTTTGGGCACACCTTCATTCACAAACACATCTCTGAGAAATTCTAACACCATCCATGTGTTAGCAGAACTCACTCATCTAGCCTCCACACACTTAGAAGTGTAGCCAACTTAAAGAAGCACAAACCTCTCCCCGGATGATAACTATTCAATGGGGCCCATAATATCCAGACCCACCAATGACCAAGGTTCATCTGGTACTGCAACCGGAGGCAAAGGAGCAGATTTGATTACACATGTTTTGTCATTGACAGCACAGAGATGACGCTCCTTTCCCATCTGTTCTTCCATTCTGTCCATGTCTGGCCACCAATATCTCTCCCTTACACAAGCCTTGGTCAAACTTCTTCCAAGACGCCCCTTGTGTCCAAGCTTTACCATCTTGTTCCTCAGCCCACAGGGAGGAATCATCCAGTCACCCTTCATAAGGTTACCATGACATAATGTCAGTTCATCTCTCACTGACCAGTACGGCCTCAAATCCTGGTCTAACGACCTGTACTCTGGCCACCCCTTCACCATAGATGACCTCAGTGTAGGAAATAGGATGCCTTCCTCCAAACTCTTGGACCACTCCTCCTCTGCGAGAGTAGGCTCCGTTATCCAGTTCACACCTTCCACCAATTTCATGATCCTTTGGCTAAACCAAATGGCATCCTCTTAAAACTGTACTTTTCCCAAAGGGGTCACAAAAGAGGTCCAATGCCTTGACTCCTGATGCAATTTCACTTAATGGTAGGCTGATGAGAGATCCAAAACACTAAAAATCTTTGCTCCATTCAGCACACTAATGGACTCAGAAATATTGGGGAGAGGCTGTTGGTCTACCCAGATCTACTCATTGAGACTGCACAAGTCCACACACATCCTAATGGTTTTACCACCATCGTTAGGCGCTAGAATGACTGTCGCCAACCACTCAGAGGCTTCAATCTCTTCTATAACTCCAATATCTAGGAGTCTACTCAATTCCTCTTTCAACGGCTCAATAATCATGTTTGGTTTCACTCCAGGAGACACCTTTGAAATATGTCTTTCATTAACCTTTTGCAAATAAGTTCTTCCATCTTTTCCGCGGCAACAGGGGTTCTCCTTTCTCTAAGAGGAAAGCTGGGGGCTGGGACATACTAGTGCTAGACATGTTTGCAAATAATATTTAAAAAGCAGAACGATAAAAATGAAGACTCAAACCTTCCAGGGTATGGCCAAGAACACGTTAGTACATATAGAATGAGAAAAGTAAACCAACCAAATCTGTAAATAAAGACAGTTCATTTCACTACTCACTCACTAGTAGTACTGCATGCCGCTGAAAACGCTGTTCTCGTGGCTAAGTTCCTCAAAATTTCTTGGCCATACATACACATAAACATACACATAAACATGCATGATGCATGCAGACACCCTCCTTGTGTGTAAGCAGTTTACGCGGCGGTACAGGTAAGTAAACGCGTATGCATGTAACAACTTCCTTAAGTCAGCTGGTTAAGCATGACTTCTACACACTGTTGACGTGGTCCCAGCACTTCCTGAAACAAACATCTAGGATGTATCTTTCACACCCGTAGTGCTATGGCAACTGCTCCATCCTACGACATCATCCCGCTGGGAGCGTCACCACATCAAAGTCCTTCGAGCAGCTGGAAACAGATGCACAGACTTCAGGTATGCATCACAATTCTTTGGTTGCATTCCGCAATGGCTCCATGGTGACATGACCCTCATGTGGAATAATTTGCAGTCTGCATGAGCAACATCCGTTTATAGGGTCCGTCCTCAAACACTAGTCCCTAGCCACCGAAATTATAATTTAAAGTGGACTTCCAGTAAACACCTCTTGTAAGGCATCAAGTCACTTCACTTCCCATGTTAGCTCAGCATTAAAAATGATCCATTCCCTTCCGTAGCCTTGCGTGTGTTTCGAGGGGAGTTTGTGGTACAATTTCTTCTGTTTTATCAAAGGCTTTACTCTCTCACGGGGGTACCGAAACAAGATGAGATACGACGCTATGTTGAGGATAGCTGTCTCCCAGCAGCAGATGTAGAGATTGCCCTACAAGAGACACATCTTCCAGGGACTGAAGTGAAGCTATTGCAAAGAAGATGAAGAGGTCAGTTACACTCCACCGGCTACTCGGAATACGCCAGGGGAGTTTTAATTTGGGTTAAACAAGGCACACGATTTCACATAGAAGGTTCCATTATTGACCTGAAGGATGTTATGTTATAGTAAGGGGGAAGCTAGATAGGCAACTGATAATCATCGCACCTATATATCAGCCACGGCCTGTGTAGGGCGTGCCACCGGGCAGTGACGTGGGGTGGGGGAGGAGTATGGTGGGGGTTGTAAAATGCAGGAAAGGGACAATTTCAGGTAAGTAACAGAAAGCCCACATTTTGTTGCGCGTGCTGCATCGCATTTGGAACTGATCATGCTACATGTCTGGAGGAGTTGTCGGGTAAACTGTCTAATTGGTATGGGTTCTCGATGTTGATGGGAGGAGATTATAATAGTGTTATCGATGTTTCCCTCATTCGCTCCTTTCCTCCTCACCGGATTGCCCACTCATACTACTATGAAAGCGCTAAATAGCTGTGCCGAACAGTGGCATTTTACAGATGTATGGAGACATAGAAATCCCCAGGATAGGGTGTACTCGTATTACTCTGGGGCACACAGACAACACATACACCTTCACCCATAATGGTGTCCACTGATCTTTTAACAGACATTGACAATCCACAATACCTAGGGAGAACACACTCAGATCATAACCCACACACATTACATCTAAATTTGCCCCACAGTATGCCACCGATCCCGTGGTGGCGTCTACAACCAGACACACGACTAGACGCTAAATTCCGGGAGTTGCTGGGAACAGCGGCTGAACAATATTTTGAAGACAACGCAAACACAGCCCCGTCATCACTGATAGAGTGGGATGCTTTTAAGGTGGTTACCAGAGGACACTGTCTAGGCACACAGGCTGGCATGCACAGGCAGTTGGAGATAGACCTCACTGCGGTGGAGAAAAAACTAGGAGCCCTCGAAAGAGAGGCATTGGAGGGCTCACAAGAGAGGTTGATTAATAACAAAAAGGAACATGTCCACCTATAAGAGAGGTTTCGCTGCCTTAATTATGCGGCACACTCAGCGCGCACACATCATCTGGGTGACAAGGCTGGTAGGCTTTTAGCCTGGCTGATTTGTCAAAAGGATGTTATATCGCCCATTACATCCCTACAATCGCCATTAGGAGAGAGGGTTTATTCACAACAAGGTATATATCAGAAATTTACAGCACATTATACTGCACTGTATAAGTCCCAGATTCACCTAGTAAATATTACCCTACCAAAGGTCACGCCTGAGCAACAGCCTGAGCTGAATGACCCTATAATATTGGAGGAAATTAGGGCAAGCATACGTGCACTGGCTAATGGAAAAACTCTGGGCCCGGACCGTCTGCAGGCAGAGTTTTATAAGGCTTATGCACAGGTGCTGGCACCCCAACTAGAGAAGGTTACGAAACTGCTGTAGAAGACTCTACCCTCTCTGATACGCAAAATGAAGCGTTGCTGATTTCTCTTCCTAAGTCCGGCAGAGACCCAGAAACACTAGGTTCGTACAAACAACTGGCACTGCTTAATACTAATTACAAGGTCCTAGCATCCATAATAGCTGCACGCCTGACCCCACTAGTGCAGACTTTAGTGCATACGGACCAGACAGATTTGTTCCCACTAGAAGCACAGCGCTGAATATACGAAGGCTTTTCAGGGTACACGTTACGCCACAGATATCGGGCCCCATTCTGGATGTCTGGTTTTAAACTTGAAAAAGGCATTTGTCTCTCTGGAGTGGCTATATCTTTTCGAGGTTTTGTACGTATAGATACGGGCTAGGCAACAGGTTTTTACAAATGGTGCAGTTGCTGTATAAACGTCCCACTGTTAGAGTTCGGACGGGTCGGCTCATATCGAAAGTATACGGGTGCATAAGGGCACCAGACAAGGCTGCCCTTTACCTTGCTTCTGTTTTCTCTTGCCATGGAGCCATTGGCCACATGACTTCCCAGGGTAGGGGGTGGAGTGGGGCATCCAACTGGGAGACGGCTTACATAATGTTTCATTGTAGGCCGATGATCTTCTACTGTACCTACTCTACCTAAGGGACCTACATAACATCCCCCTTACGATAGTAGACACACTTCAGAAATTTGGGACAGTGTCTCTGGATGAAGTGGGCAAAATTGTGACTGTATCCATTTCATGGCGACATGGCCGAAATACACATATGCATGAACAACTCCTCCCTCAGATGGTATTCAAATACGTTTCGATATTTAGGTATCCTTATATATTGGATTGCCAATCAATCAATCAGCAGATTTGTAAAGCATGCTACTCACCCGCTAGGGTCTCAAGGCGCTGGGGGGAGGGGGAGTCGCTACTGCTCCAACAGCCAGGTCTTGAGTTGTTTCCTAAAGGAGAGATGGTCCTGGGTCAGCCGTAGGTGGATGGGGAGGGAGTTCCAAGTCTTGGCCGCCAGGTAGGAGAAGGATCTTCCTCCGGTGGTGGTTCTGCGAATTCGTGGTACGCTGGCGAGGGCGAGGCTGGCGGATCGGAGCTGGCGGGTGGGTGTGTAGAATGTGAGGCGGCTGTTGAGGTTTTTGGGGAGCATGTCGTGGACAGCTTTGTGTGCGTGGGTGAGGAGTCTGAACGTGATCCTCTTGCTGACGGGTAGAGAGTGCAGGTTTCTCCGATGGGCAGAGATATGGCTGTGCCCGGGGATGCCCAGGATGAGTCATGCAGAGGCGTTCTGTATTCTCTGGAGTCTTTTCTGGAGTTTGGCTGTGGTTCCTGCGTAGAGGGTGTTCCCGTAGTCCAGACGGCTGGTGACGAGGGCCTGGGTGACCGTCTTCCTGGTCTCGGTGGGGATCCACCTGAAGATCTTTCGGAGCATGCGCAGGGTGTTGAAACAGAATGACGAGATGGCGTTGACTTGCTTGGTCATCGTGAGGGAGGAGTCCAGGATGAAACCCAGGTTGCATGCGTGGTCCGTTGGCTTGGGGGCGGTGCCCAGGGCAGGGGGCCACCAGGAGTCGTCCCAGGCAGAGGGGGATGGTCCTAGGATGAGGACTTCCATCTTGTCCGAGTTCAGTTTCAAACGGCTGAGCTTCATCCATTCCGCGACATCTTTCATTCCTTCGTGGAGGCTGGTTCTGGCGGTGGCAGGGTTGTTGGAGAGTGAGAGGATCAGCTGGGTGTCGTCGGCGTATGAGATGATGTTTAGGTTGTGTTGGCGTGTGATGGCTGCAAGGGGGCTCATGTAGACGTTGAAGAGGGTGGGGCTGAGTGAGGATCCTTGCGGAACGCCGCAGATGACTTCGGTGGCTTTGGATCGGTAGGGGGGAGGCGGACTCTCTGGGTTCTTCCGGAGAGGAACAAGATGATCCACTCCAGGGCCTTCCCTTGGATTCCAGTGTTGCTGAGGTGCTGTATTAGTGTGCGGTGGCATACGGTGTCGAATGCTGCTGAGAGGTCCAGGAGGATGAGGGCAGCTGTTTCCCCGTTGTCGAGCAGGGACCTGATGTCGTCGGTGGATGCGATGAGGGCGGTCTCGGTGCTGTGGTTTGCTCGGAAGCCAGACTGCGAGGGTCGAGGGATCCGTTGGTCTCAAAGCAGGCGGAGAGTTGTTTGTTGGCGGACTTCTCGATGACTTTAGCAGGAAAAGGGAGGAGCGAGATGGGGCGGAAGTTCTTGAGGTCCGTGGGGTCTGCGGTGGGTTTCTTCAGGAGGGCGCTGAGCTCGGCATGTTTCCAGCTCTCCGGGAAGGTGGCGGTTGCGAAGGAGCTGTTGATGATGTCCCGGAGTTGGGGTGCGATGATGGAGTCGGCTTTGTTGAAGATGTGGTGTGGGCAGGGGTCGGTTGGGGAGCCGGAGTGGATGGTGTTCATCATGCGGGTGGTGTCTTCGTTGCTGACCAGGGTCCAGGTGCACAGGGTGGTTGTAGGGGGCGCTGGTTCGGTGGTCGGGTGCGTGGTCTGTGCGCTGAAGCTGTTGTGTATGTTGGCGATCTTGCGGTGGAAGAACGAGGCGAGTGAGTCGCAGAGGTCTTGCGAGGGTGTGATGTCGTTGTTGCAGGCGCTGGGGTTGGAGAGCTCTTTAATGATGCTGAATAGTTCCTTGCTGTTGTGGGTGTTGTTGTCCAGACGTTCTTTGAATGTTGTCCTTTTGGTGGTGCGGATCAGCTGGTGGTGTTTGCGGGTGGCGTTCTAGAGGGCAGTCATGTTTTCTGTTGTCTGGTCGTGGCGCCAGGCTTTCTCGAGGGTGCGGCAGGTTTTCTTGGAGTTTTTGAGGTCGTTGGTGAGCCATGAGGCTTTCTTGCTGCCGAGTCTGCTGGGAGGGTTCTTCAGTGGTGCGAGGTCATCGTCGCAGTTGGTGAGCCACTGTGTGAGGTTGTAGGCTGCTTCGTTGGGGTCCCTCGTGTTGGTGGGAGGGCTCTGGCTGAGGTAGGTGGTGAGTTGGTCGGCGGTGATCTGGCTCCAGTTTCTGTGGGGAACCAGATGCGGGTGGTGGTGGGTCGTGGTTGAAGTGGACGCAGCTGTGGTCTGTCCAGTGTAGTCCGGTGGAGTGGCTGAAGGCGATGTGCTTGCTGGATGAGAAGATGGGGTCTAGTGTGTGGCCGGTGTAGTGGGTGGGGGTGTTCACCAGTTGCTAGAGTCCGAGGTTGGCAAGGTTGTCCAGCAGGGTGGCGGTGTTGCTGTCATTGTTGTTCTCCAGGTGGAAGTTGAGGTCCCCTAGGAGGATTTAGTCCGAGGAAGTAAGCGCGTGTTGGCTGACGAAGTCTGCGATGGCTTCGCTGAATTGTGTGCCAGGTCCCGGTGGTCTGTAGATGAGAGTGCCTCTGAGGGTGGTCTTGGGGTCGGTGTGTATCTGGAAGTGAAGGTGCTCGGCGGCGGTGAAGGTGTCGTCATAGTTGGTCGTGATACGGATGGTGTTTCTGTGGACGATGGCGATGCCTCCTCCGGTTTGGTTGATGCGGTCTCTCCGGGTGATCTTGTAGCCATCCGGGATGGCTATGGCGATGTCGGGGGCTGAGGTTGCGTTCATCCAGGTTTCCGTGAGGAAGGCGACGTCTGGTGATGTTGTGTCGAGGAGGTTCCAGAGTTTGACGGCGTGTCTGTGGACGGAGCGGGTGTTGAGCAGGATGCACTTGAGGTGAGTGTTTCTGGTGCCTGGCTTGGCGGGAGCGGTGCAGGTTCGGAGGCAGGAGAATTTGCAGGCTTGGCAGGTGTAGGGTCCGTGGGTGTGTTTCGGGATGGCTCTGTAGCAGGCGGGGTTCCAGCCGGCGTTGAGTGCGTGGAGGGTGGCGGCGTCGTACGTCCGTCATGTGGGCTGGCGTCGTCAGGGAGCAGGGGTCCTGACACTGGGCGTGGTCCAGGCACGGATGGGCGCAGACGGGCTTGCCTTAGGCGCGCCTTCGCCGCGCCAGTGGCTCGCCCGCTGCGCGCCGCCGCCATTTATGACGCGCAGGTGAGGAAGGGAGGCTCAGCTGGGAGGCGGGGGAACGAGGGTGACCAATGAGGAGCTGGGGGGGCGGGGCCTCAGGGGAGCAGGGGGTGGAAATCAGGGGACGGCGGCAAGAAGCAGCGGCAAAATGGCAGAGGGGCCGCCTGAAGAGCAGGAGCAGAAAGCACAGGGCAGGAGGTGGAAACAGCAGGCAGGCTGCGGCGGAGCTGCAGGAGAAGGGGAGCGACCTACCAGAGGTCAAGGGTCGCTCCTACTCCTCGCAGCAGCCGCCTTAAATGACGCGTAGGTGAGGGAGGGAGGCTCAGCTGGGAGGCGGGGGGATGAGGGCGACCAATGAGGAGCTGGGGGGGCGGGCCGCAGGGGAGCAGCATTGGGAAATCAGGGGACGGCGGCAAGAAGCAGCGGCGAAATGGCAGAGGGGCCGCCTGAAGAGCAGGAGCAGGAAGCACAGGGCAGGAGGTGGAAACAGCAGGCAGGCTGCGGCGGAGCTGCAGGAGAAGGGGAGCGACCTACCAGAGGTCAAGGGTCGCTCCTACTCCTCGCAGCGGCCGCCTTAAATGACGCGCAGGTGAGGGAGGGAGGCTCAGCTGGGAGGTGGGGGGACGAGGGTGACCCATGAGGAGCTGGGGGGGCGGGGCTGCAGGAGAGCAGCGGCGGGAAATCAGGGGACGGCGGCAAGAAGCAGCGGCAAAATGGCGAAGGGGCCGCCTGAAGAGCAGGAGCAGAAAGCACAGGGCAGGAGGTGGAAACAGCAGGCAGGCTGCGGAGGAGCTGCAGGAGAAGGGGAGAGACCTACCAGAGGTCAAAGGTCGCCATGGATGAATTAGAAGGCAACCTAATTCGGGCAATATTTGCGGTCAGACCTCAAATTCAATTCTGAAAGGCATGCCCTTTGAATGTGATGGGCAGAATTACACTGACTAAGATGATAATATTACCGAAAATATTGGACTATTTTTGGAACTTTCCAATCTATGTCCCAACCAAAATCTTTTGGGAACTTGAGCAACTAACCAGAGATCTTATTTTGAACAAGGGCCAACCTCGCATTGCACTGTGGAAATTACATGCCCCACAAGTAGAGGAGGATTGGTAGTTCCTCATATGGAATTGTATTATTTGGTGGCGCAATTACAATGGGTTACAAGATGGTTCGCATGGAAGGGTTTAGAAGACACAGCCACTGAACAACCGCAATGGTCTCAATCCCCAATATACCACTTTTTCCATCCCATTACTCGATCAAAGCGCCCGTTACAGATGTATGTGGCGTGGCACATCGGAGCTACAAGAGGAGCCTGTATCTCACAAAGGATACAACCCCTATGCCACATCAATACCACTTTTAGGAACACCTGTGCACTGAGCACCTCTAACGGAACACTCGTACATTGGCAATAAGCATTATTAAGTACATTGGACGATCTTTATGCAGAAGGCGCACTGATACCATTTGAGAATTTAGTAAATGATTGTCATTTACCCACCGGTCAATTTATATTACATAATTCAATTACGAGATCGCTCTCCACGGCATCTGCAATATCAGTACTAAATTGGAGACACATCTCCTAATGCAATATTTGCATGTTATGGGCAATAGAATACATATAGTGCACTGGCTGGTTGAAGCGTTACTCACCCACATAATGAAACCCATGACAGCCCACCGATTACAATGGGAAGTGTACAGGGGAAACAAATGGACAGACCGCAAATGGGAAACACTGCAAGCAAACCCTCCCACTGTTCCAAGAAATGCCATGTTTGAACTAATTCAGACGTATATACGTCAAAGGGCATATGTTTCCCCGGTCAAATTAAATAAATACTTTCATACCAACACTGCGGCATGCCCAGGCTGTCTGCAGATAGATTCAGGCCTCCTGCAGATGCTTTGTTTTTTTTACCTCCATATCTACTTACTGGCAGGAAGTCATTGCAGCACTCAAAATATGCATCGACAAGACAATCACGCTAACATGGGAGCTCTGCATATTAGGCCTTTATTCTAGATCAAAGGCAAACAGGGTTACTTCGAGATTTACTGACCTAGGATTGGTAGCCGCAAAGAGGTTAATAATCAAGAGATGGAAGCACACTGATCCTCCAGCTGTTAATAGTTGGTAAAAATCACTCCTAGTGTGGACACAAACTGAAAGCACAGCACTACACAGGGAGAAATTAGCTGGGCTACGCAAATACCCTATTGCGCCGTATTGGGACACTATAATGTTAGATTTAACACAAATGGATAGGGAGATAGAGGAGGCTCTTCGCGGGTAGCAGATGTGCGAGGCGAGGCTGCAGGCCCACAGGCACACACTGATATGGGTTCTTGATGAGGCCCAAGACTACCTAGGAGAAAAGGGCCATGGACATTACACGTCAATGGTACTAGTGGGAGGGCACAGACGTAGCTCGGGACAGATCCGTGAGACCTAACTAAGATGACGGAAGTGGTATGGATACATTATGCTTGAAAAGAATGCTCTATACACACACCAATCCAGGAGAGACAAGTAGAAAATAATTTTGTTAGTTTGTTATATTATAGAAGTATATCAATGTTTTGCATCCGCCTCTTGAATTTCTGGTATGCTTATGCGCGGATGTTTATGCATAATATTGGATGGAGGAACAGAATAGATATCTGACTCAGTAGATATGTTCCGACAATGAAAATGACCTTCTCCTTTTCTTATTTCCATTTTGTCATTAATAATGTACTTTATTACTATTCATTACAAATATACTTGCTGTTATCTGCAACTCACCAAAAATTGAAAACATATTTGAAAAAATAATAATAATTAAGAAGAAGATGGATATGAGTACCCAGTTTTCCTCAGCAATATTCCCAGGCAACATAACACCTGCCCATCATGTATGATCACTTTCCTCCTCAGAACATTACCAGCTCAGTCCAACCGGCAGCAATTCGCCACCCAAAAGACGGTCCACAATTCAACAGTATACTCGTTAATAGGACTGCGAGGCTATGGTCCCCCATTCGACACAAAGCAACCAGATTGGGGCCAGCAACATACCTTAGATGCAGCCCCTTGCAAGTATGAGGCAGTGCTAACACAAAGGTATCACTCTAAAGGGATCTTTGACATCCTGAACAGGAGCAATATTCTACACTTATTCAAACACATTCCATCCATGGCCCACATTTAGTCAGATAATCTTGAGTGTGTAAGATTTCACAACCTCCAAAGGCACAGGCATGGTGAATCCACCATGGTGGGTTTCCGCCAACAGTATTTTCAACTAGCATTTCTCAAGGAAGCACCGCAGATAGTGAAATGGGGAATAGACATCCAACCTCCCAGCCTGTAGAAATATCCACATGTCCTATATTCCCCATCACAGGGGAAGGAGGCCCTCTCGATTCTGTGTGGCACCAACAGGACCATGATCCATGGGAGAAGTCAGCAATCTTTGTTAAAGACCTCTAAAAACCCTGAAACACCTGCAGCTACAATCAACGAGTCAACCACTTTAGGCCACTTATGGGGGATCCATCGGGGGACGGAAGTCACCCTCCCAGCCCCCGGATGCCATCCCTATTATTTGTCTCAGCCAGGCAAAATCCAGTATCAATAGTAATGCATATTATTCCCATCAACTAACAATTATCTCATGGTACTTAGCAGGTCTTAAGCCTCCAGGAGACATGGGCCACAGCAACCAAATCAAAAACGATGCCTGCCTATGGACATTAATCATATGCCTCACTCGGAGGTCAATTAATAAACAAAATAACAGCCCCCAAGACAGACAAGGAATCCTTCATTTAACAATATATAAACATTTTATAAAGTCATATTGATCTCTTTTTTAAAAAAATACATAAATATCCATCACATGCTGAGTTATAAAGATCAAAATATCAGAGAGATAGTCAAAACAGTCCCACACATGAAATGTAACATACACACCATATCACATACACACTACATGCCAAAGAATATACATGACAGCCTTGGACTGATCACAAGAAGACAAATGAAAACAGATCATTGGGGAGGTGGAAAGAAGATCAGTCAGAATATCCCCAGTGAAAAAACGCCAATGCGCGTTTCGGTACAAGGCCACAGCCGGGGCTGCACCTTCGTCAGGGCGGAGATGTACAAATCATGTGGCACAGAGAGTCACTACAGAAAAGTGATGGATCACTTATCAGAAAGGAATGAGCCCCCAAGGGGTCATCTGACTAGGGGCCCTTCAGGTGGTACTTCGGGGTAGTTCAAGGTTTCAAATCCAATGGCCGTGTTAGGAGGATATATCACGCACTTGGTTATCTTGAAATAGAGCTTGAAAGTGGAGAGCGAGGGGCTCAGGGCACTTGCCCGTAATCTGTCAGGCCCGCGTCACAATGTAGAGTCTCTAGATAGGAGTGAAGTCGACTAGGTCTCTACCGAATATACTAAACCTAATTGTGTGTGTGCCAGCTAGCTCAGAGGTCACTAGAAACTTTCTCGAATGAACAAGAAAGGATTAGTTTCTGACAACCACTTAAAACATGACAACTTTGTTCCCCAAGAACAAGAAATATATCTCTAGAGTAGCGGAAACAATAGATAGTTATTTCACTCAGTCAATCGTGCATGCTTCGTTTCACCAGAGGTGCAGAGACGGGCGTTTTCAATAAAAAGGTATTTATTGAGCAGTCTTCTTTCTCAGGCATAAGAAATTAACTGCTTCAATCGTAATACTTGCTGTAAAGTACAAAGCACACAATACGAAGAGTATTATAAAATAATACTGTAAAAGCATAATATGGTTTCTAAGCTATAAAATACCTACAATGCATAAGATACATACAGTGATAAATAATGACTAAAAGTACTCAACTGGTGCTTCTAAAATACGCCTACTCCGGTGTACCTAACCTAGGTCTAGTACAAGGGAAGAAGTAAGTAAGGTGTAGCCTAGTTTTAGTATTCTTTGTCAAGAATCTAATCCAAGAACTTTTATGGTCTAATCAGCTCCATACCTTTGTTTTTAGAATGTAGGAGGTCTGGTATCTCTCTCTCAGGACTCGATGTTCCAGCAGCCCACAAGGGTAGCCTGGAAACACTGGAGCTGGATTTCTCGGCAGGAGAAAGTACAGCGTCTCTCAGTGCATCAGCTGGAGGGTCGGCTTCCTTCGGCACTTGCTGCAGCAGGGCGAGTCGGGCAAGTAGATAGTCGAACTGCTCCAAACCACTGTGTGTTTATTTGGACAAGTGTGGGCATATTTATACCTTGAAGGTGCCGATTTTGACGTAAGATTGGGCATAATAACGTCATTAGAGACTTAATTCTCTGAAACTCCATGAGTTCTTGGATAAATTAATATTCATGCGGGGGGAAGTCCCTGACTGCTGAAGGCGGGTTTTTCCAAGAAATCGTAGATTTTCGGAACTAGTGGAAGTAGCCAAGCCGTATTAGGACTACTTGAGCTATGTCTTAATATGGTTAATATTTCGTTTCCTATATAAGGATACGATATTTTATACCTATACAAGGGCATGGATTGGGAAAATTACATTAGGGTCCTAAAATGCTATACAACAGGTTAACTAGTAATACCTTTCAAAATAACCTTGCGCCTAGTTTAGTTAACCACCCAATCACTTCCCGGGGGTACTGGTCGTGATTTATCAGCAATGAACTCTGGATTAGCTAATAATCTGTCCAGGAATGATTCTAGTGTATTTCATCTTCCATCTGCCGCTGCACCATTGGTTGTGGTTTTGAGGAATGTTCCAACCCTATATGCTGGCCAGATTGAATCTACAGACCAGTTGATGGCAAAAACTATGCACTGGCTTAATGTCCAATTGAGGGAAGTGGGATATGGGGCTGGGGTATTTGCAACCAACTGGTAATGGCAATAGGTTTGTCATGGGTTTGAAATTCTATTAAGGGTGGGGGGGTGACTGTGTAGTTGCCAACTTTAACAACAAGCATGTGGTTAGACTCCTATTGTAATGTTTAGGGAGTAGGAATGTGGGGTATTGCCCCGGAAAAATATCTATCCTTCCCTTAAGGTTTTTTATAGACCCCACCATAATTCCCTTTTTGGAGGGAGGATGTGTAGTAATCATCAGGGTGTCCCTCGGAGATTCACAGGTCATCCCTCCGATCTAAATCTAGCCAACTGATTTGCTCCATTGTCAGGATTAGATGGTTGCGTTTGACTGCCATCAGCAGTTCCATCTGGGATAGACAGCATTCCCATAAACCCCGACACTGCCCACGGTATGGACGCACATTGTAGTCAGCAATAGGTAGTGGGTTACAGGGTTCTGAGTATTTGGCACAGCAAGAACAGGGTGTAGATTCTTCCCCCAGGTTATTAAGTATTCTATCTTGGAACATTGCTGGTTTGCTTTCGAAGACTAGGTACTCCGATTGGTCTAATTTTATAGAGCCTTACGACATTGTTGTTTACCAGGAGACTTGGTCACTGGAAACAATTTTTCGGCCACGTTTTTTGGCATTCGGTAAGCCTGCAACTGCTAGCCCCAAAGGGCATCCTTTAGGCGGCCTGACTATTTGGGTTAAACAACAGGCGAGCTTCCTGGTAGAAGTCCTTGCGATTGACAACCCGGATATTCAGGCCATTACAATAATCACAGCGTGCAATTCCGAGTTTATATTGATAAACGTCTATGCCAGGGGATTAGTAAGTGGAAAGGCATCTGAGACCATCTCTGGTTTGGATACATTTATTAAAACACTGGAAGGGACTTGTAACTGAATTATTGTGTGTGATTTTAACTGCACGTTTGAGCCATTTGTATGGAAGATGGGAACCTAACTAGTGATGGGGATGCTATTTGGGGTGTCCCATCTCTAACGCTGGGACCAATCAAGAAATGGACTGAAGCTGCTCTTTAGTTAAAAAGTCTAACATTGGAGAGGGGGCTCCATGCAGTTAATGGAAGAACTAACTTGGATAGTAAAGGCAACCCCACTTGTACAAGCGGGCCAAGAGGTAGTAGGATCGACTATTTTCTTGTTAGTTTAGAATTTTGGCAAAGGGTGAGGGACATGGAGGTCGTGAAAAGGCCAGAGAGTGACCATGATCCATTGTCACTGACATTAGACGTGAAAAGTTGCTACGAGCGGCAGCATGGACATGGTAACAGCAGATCTCATTATGTCCCATGACTGCCGAAGGTTAAAGTGGTCGCAGGTGTCCGAAGATGAGGGAACCGTGAGTCAAATTAAGGTAACACTTGCAGACCTCCTTATTGCCCTCTCGCTACTCAAGCCTTGTGAGGACAACTTTATATCATTTACAGCAGTTCATGAAACCCTGTTTGCCAAGTTGAGAATATTTTTTATGAAACCGAAATCAAGAGCTAATATGCCTTCTGTGCTTAAATAAGCAGAATGGCATGGCAAGTAGATAGTCGAACTGCTCCAAACCACCGTGTGTTTATTTGGACAAGTGTGGGCATATTTATACCTTGAAGGTGCCGAGTTTGACGTAAGATTGGGCATAATAACGTCATTAGAGACTTAATTCTCTGAAACTCCATGAGTTCTTGGATAAATTATTATTCATGCGGGGGGAAGTCCCTGACTGCTGAAGGCGGGTTTTACCAAGAAATCGTTGTAGATTTTCGGAACTAGTGGAAGTAGCCAAGCCGTATTAGGACTACTTGAGCTATGTCTTAATATGGTTATTATTTCTATTCCTATATAAGGATACGATATTTTATACCTATACAAGGGCATGGATTGGGAAAATTACATTAGGGTCCTAAAACGCTATACAACAGGTTAACTAGTAATACCTTTCAAAATAACCTTGCGCCTGGTTTAGTTAACCACCCAATCACTTCCCGGGGGTACTGGTCGTGATTTATCAGCAATGAACTCTGGATTAGCTAATAATATGTCCAGGAATGATTCTAGTGTATTTCATCTTCCATCTGCCGCTGCACCATTGGTTGTGGTTTTGAGGAATGTTCCAACCCTATATGCTGGCCAGATTGAATCTACAGACCAGTTGATGGCAAACACTATGCACTGGCTTAATGTCCAATTGAGGGAAGTGGGGATATGGGGCTGGGGTATTTGCAACCAACTGGTAATGGCAATAGGTTTGTCATGGGTTGGAAATTCTATTAAGGGTGGGGGGGGGTGACTGTGTAGTTGCCAACTTTAACAACAAGCATGTGGTTAGATTCCTATTGGAATGTTTAGGGAGTAGGAATGTGGAGTATTGCCCCGGAAAAATATCTATCCTTCCCTTAAGGTTTTTTATAGACCCCACCATAATTCCCTGTCTGGAGGGAGGATGTGTAGTAATCATCAGGGTGTCCCTCGGAGATTCACAGGTCATCCCTCCGATCTAAATCTAGCCAACTGATTTGCTCCATTGTCAGGATTAGATGGTTGCGTTTGACTGCCATCAGCAGTTCCATCTGGGATAGACAGCATTCCCATTCACCCTGACACTGCCCACGGTATGGACGCACATTCGTAGTCAGCAATAGGTAGTGGGTTACAGGGTTCTGAGTATTTGGCACAGCAAGAACAGGGTGTAGATTCTTCCCCCAGGTTATTAAGTATTCTATCTTGGAACATTGCTGGGTTGCTTTCGAAGACTAGGTTCTCCGATTGGTCTAATTTTATAGAGCCTTACGACATTGTTGTTTTCCAGGAGACTTGGTCACTGGAAACTATTTTTCGGCCACGTTTTTTGGCATTCGGTAAGCCTGCAACTGCTAGCCCCAAAGGGCGTCCTTTAGGCGGCCTGACTATTTGGGTTAAACAACAGGCGAGCTTCCTGGTAGAAGTCCTTGCGATTGACAACCCGGATATTCAGGCCATTAAAATAATCACAGCGTGCAATTCCGAGTTTATATTGATAAATGTCTATGCCAGGGGATTAGTAAGTGGAAAGGCATCTGAGACCATCTCTGGTTTGGATACATTTATTAAAACACTGGAAGGGACTTGTAACTGAATTATTGTGTGTGATTTTAACTGCACGTTTCAGCCATTTGTATGGAAGATGGGAACCTAACTAGTGATGGGGATGCTATTTGGGGTGTCCCATCTCTAACGCTGGCACCAATCAAGAAATGGACTGAAGCTGCTCTTTAGTTAAAAAGTCTAACATTGGAGAGGGGGCTCCATGCAGTTAATGGAAGAACTAACTTGGATAGTAAAGGCAACCCCACTTGTACAAGCGGGCCAAGAGGTAGTAGGATCGACTATTTTCTTGTTAGTTTAGAATTTTGGCAAAGGGTGAGGAACATGGAGGTCGTGAAAAGGCCAGAGAGTGACCATGATCCATTGTCACTGACATTAGACGTGAAAAGTTGCTACGAGCGGCAGCATGGACATGGTAACAGCAGATCTCATTATGTCCCATGACTGCCGAAGGTTAAAGTGGTCGCAGGTGTCCCAAGATGAGGGAACCGTGAGTCAAATTAAGGTAACACTTGCAGACCTCCTTATTGCCCTCTCGCTACTCGAGCCTTGTGAGGACAACTTTATATCATTTACAGCAGTTCATGAAACCCTGTTTGCCAAGTTGAGAATCTTTTTTATGAAACCGAAATCAAGAGCTAATAGGCCTTCTGTGCTTAAATAAGCAGAATGGTATGATGGGGCATGTAGGAATGCTTACAGGGCTTTATCAAAAGCAATAAGGGCAGGTTTACCGCAGGAGGTAAGGGAATTGATACGTGAATATAAGGCCACTCAATATCGGAAAACGAAGGCTTTTGACGAAGGTAGATGGAGGGACCTATTTGATGCAAGTTATGGAAAAAACTGGTGTCGATTCTGGCAACTCACTAAGAGGGGTAGTGATAATGCCGGTCCGGCACCAGCTAACAGTGTGCCTCCTGAAGCTTGGGTCGCTCATTATCAGACCCAATTTTCTTTGCGTGCTGATAACTATGGACAGTATCAGAATGTAGCTCCCGATTCAGCCCTAACATTCACTTTAGTATTGTATTGTATTGTATTGTATTGGGAACTTATATAGCGCTCGGCTGCCCCAGCAAAGGGGCGTCCCGGCGCTGCGAGCAGAACTAAAAACAGAAGGGGAATACCAGAAGAGAAAAGATACAGTTACTGAAAAAGATGGGTTTTGATGGCTTTTCTAAAAGCCAACAAATCCTGAATGCCACGAATATTTTCCGGAAGGCTGTTCCAGAGCTTGGCGGCGAGCGAGCTGAAGGAACGGCCGCCCATTCTGGCTAGATTGATACGGGGAATTACCACCAGATGTTGTCCTGCTGAACGCAGTCGCCTCCCAGGGATATACTTAGTCAGGAGGGGGCACAACATCGGGGGGGAGGCGGTTTTAAGGATTTTGAAGGCGAGACAAAGTGCCTTAAACTGAATCCTTTTTCCCACCGGGAGCCAGTGCAGTTTTTTCCGAACTTCCGCCACTGAAGAGTGGCGGGGAAGACCTACCAACGCTCTGGCGGCAGCATTCTGCACTCTCTGAAGTCTAACAACTTCCGCCTGATTAGCGCCCAGTAAAAGGGAGCTGGCATAATCCAGCCTAGTGGAAATAGAACATGCCTTGGATAGGGTAGCTGCAGGAAGAGCCCCGGGTACCGATGGTATCCCGGCAGACATATTTAAAGCTGACTGGAAGAATCGGTTGAACTATATTCTTACTTTTGCCAATGGATTGGCAAGAGGAGCTCCAATTCCGGAATCCTGGCACGGGGATGAAATTTTCCCCATATATAAAAAAGGGGATCATGCTAGTCCAATTAATTATCGGCCTATAACCCTTATTGATTCTATGCAAAAGCTAGTGGCTAGATTAGTGCTAAGCAGGGTAAATAGGTGGATTGATGACAATGAAGTTTTATCCACCTACCAAGCAGGATTTCTCTCCGATTTTAGCACTATTAATCACGTTTGTAGATTTATGATGATATGTTAGAACACCGTGGTGTTAGCTGGGGGCACCCTCTATGCAGCATTTATAGATCTTAAATCTGCATTTGATTTAGTGCCCCGTAATAAGCTATGGAACACACTTAAGGAAGCAGGGTTGCCTGCTGAGATTTTATCATTCATCATAAAACTGCATGAATCCACTTATGCCCAAGTCCGGTGGGGTAAACAGGGTGAGGTAACTGAATGTTTTCCTGTGAAGAAGGGAGTAAACCAGGGGTGTGTTCTAGCCCCTATCCTCTTCCCCTTGTTCATTACCAACGTCATCTCATACTATACTGAATATCCTACGGATGCTCCTACTCTTGCTGGTTCGAGGGTTCCTCTTTTAATGTTTGCAAACGACCATTTAAATTTGTCTAAAACCCAAGTCGGTCTGCAAAGAGCCCTTGATAGATTTAGTCTTTTTTAAAAGGACCATGATCTTGTAGTCAATGTTGACAAAACAAAGTTCATGGTGTTGCATAAGTATAAATCAGTTAAAGCTAGAGTAGAAATGAACTCTGAGACTCTTGAACAAACTGACTCATTTACATATTTAGTTGTTACAATGAGCAAAAGGATGAATTGGAAGCCACAGATGGATTTTCTAGTCCTAAAGCACAACTAACTGGCAGGGGCCCTTTTAAAAGAACATCGTCTATCCAAAACCAAACCAGTTGCTCCCGTATATTAACTATATATCAAGGGAAGGTTAGAGCCTCAATCGTTTATGGAGCTGAACTTTGGGGATTTGAAAATGTAGTTCCTTTAGTCCAAGCGCAGAATAAAGTTCTGAGGGCATTGACCGGCCTTCCTCAGTCTACCCCTCTTAGGCCACTATATCAAGATGTGGGGTGTATTTTGTTTGAGGAGGCCGCGCCTATTGGCGCAGGCTTTGGACTACCCGGGAGTTAGCACCCTACTTGCAAGCTCTTAAGCATATTAGAAATGCAGGCAAAACTAATAAAATATCTTGGTTGCAAAGGATTAAGGCTACATTATCAGACATGGGTTTCATCCATTTGTGGCTTGACCCAGAAGGGAATACCTTCCCTTCAAAAATAGATTTTAAAGCCTTATATAGGGACATGGTCAATTTGATGTCTATTTCCCAGGTGAATGCCACTTCCCTAACAGGTCTCTTTCTGGAACACAAAATTGATTATAGGCTGGACGCCTATTGGGACACAATAATGAGCCCTGGTGATAGGAAGCTCTATCATCAATTTAGAGTGGGTACTCTCCCCTTAAAATCTTTTTCAAGTAGGTCGGGGATGGTACTAGACTCAACATGTTATTTTTGCCCCTGTAAGGAAGAGACTTCATCGCATGTTCTGTTTGTATGTCCTGCATATAAGGGTCCTCGCCATAAATGGCTCAAGCCAGTTTGTGCTAAAATAGGAACTAGATCTTGCCAAACGGCTTTGCGTATCTTTAGAACTGACACAAGTGATGTCATAGTTATCGCTATAGCTACATTTTGGAGCTGGGCGTGGGTCCTTAGAAGGAATAGGTTGCAGGCATTCTGTAACTGATGTTATCTTATATGGCGTATTAGTTTGTGTTTATTAATCTGTATATAAGATTGTGATTTCCATCCAACCCTGTATATTTTTAGCCTTTTAACTTGACACGTTTTTATGGGATCTCATTATGAATTTTATTATCTGACACGTTTTTATATGGATTCTTATTATGAATTTTATTATATGATTGTTTTAAAGTATTTCTTGACTATTAATATTGTTTATTTTATGTGTATTTTATGATTGTTTAAATCGAATAAAGACTAACTGAATTGCCAAATTGAATTGACCAAATAAAGTATTATCTCAGAGTCTTGTGGGCCCCTGAGCCTACGCTCAAATACCATCCGAGAGCAATCTTTGACGAAGCAGGGTCCACATGGCAATTACAGTTTGCAACTGCAAGAAGCTCCTTGAAGATCAGGACGGAATGTCTGCTGAGGCAAGACATCCCATTCTCAGCCTGGAAAAAAGTTGTGAATAGGCAAACACTTTTAACTTCTTTTGAACAAGACATTGGGAGTCTTCAGTATAACTCACTGACACTTGATATATATTATAAACTAGGGCAGGCCCAACCATATTTTTGTCTTGCACTCCGACCAGGCCTGCAAGAACATTCTCTACATGAGGCCAATTGCCTCACCAATTTCAGATTTCAACCCTGCCTGGGCCAATCAAGAGGAGGGATTCCCATGCAGCCTGTGTAAACATCGCAAAGAATCTTGGCTCCATTTATTGCGCTGTTGTCGAAAACTGGCTGAGGAACGTCACTGCCTGCACCTTCCCCTGTTTCAACTGAAAAGCCTTAAGCACTGCAGAGAAGCATGGAATATGTGCTGTACCGAAAACACTCCCAAGACCCTAGCTAGATTGGAGAAATACACTAGCCATTTTTGCTACTCACTAGCAGAAGCGGGACAACAGCAACTGACCACACACCATAGGTCTTGGACTCCCCAAACAGCTCACAGGAGATCTCTCATTCCAAAAATTATAACCTCATGGGTCAAGTGAAGAGTATTGCATGGTTACGTGGCCCGGGATTTGACAATTACCAACTTGGAACCATCACTCACCTAAGGAAACTTTCAAACACTGAGTGCAGGGAAATCTTACCAGCTAAACTCAAAATATCTTGTGGTGCCCCATTGTGTGCAGCGGGTGCCCAAAGCCCAAGAGTATCAAAAGTTTGCCTCAGGCACACTGCACTCTACATTTTCATCCCTGTAACCTTGGTCACTGTTACTTTAAATACAGTGGCATTCTGTGGTGTCCAGTCATGTGGAGTTGGTGTTCAAACAGTAGGATGAATAAGATGCTTTCACTAGGCCCAAAGCTCTTTACACTCATCCTTGCAACTTTGGACATTGTTATAATACAGTTTATAGTGTTACATTTTATTTAACCAGTATCTTTGCCAAGTTTTAATTTTTAACACCAGTCGAATAAATTAATTTGCACTCTCTTCCCCCATTTTTTTCAACATTCCCCTGACTGTATTTTATCATTATTTTATCAAATGTCTCTGACATAAAGTTTTTAAATAATCAAACATGAATTCACTTATTCATACTTTAACTCAACGACTAGTTTTATCAAAATGCTCAACAGACTGTGAGATTTGATTTGAGTGTCCTCAAAAGATAAAGCGAGTTGCTCAATCATTTGCACTAGAAATTCCTCTTTCTGCCTTTCCTATCGGTCCTCTTGATTTTTATTAACGAATGATGCCACTCCTGCTTCATACTGGTGTGGGGTTTTTGTTGAAAATTAGATTTGCACTGCACTCTGGATGGCCCCTCTAGCCTTATAAGGCTACGTAATTTAGGGTGCCTTATTCTGTTTTCCGCTTGGGAATGATTCCCAAGGAGAAGTTTTGGCTTGGGATTCTTGGCACTGTGAATTTTACTTGAGCCGCTGCTTCGGTGTCGCCTTCCTGTTGTGGCACCTGCCGACATATTTCATTACTAGGCTAGGCTCTCCTTCAAGGTCTTCATTTAAAACTAATAATGTTATTGTTACCTTTTGTGATGACTCTAAGCCCTACATTAGGCTAGGTTATGGATATCAAAGCCATGGTACATGGCGAATCACTGACTCTGAGAGATGCTTTGGATTTAGATTTAGGTTCAACAGATGTAAAAATCAATTTAGATGACTGTTCAGCTCCTCTTTTTAATTTGTTCTGACATTTGAAATATTGTCTAATTTGAGCGGTGGTTGCAAGTGAGGCCCACTGCAATTATTTTTGGGGACATGCACTTGTTTTTCTTCAACAGGCTTTGATTCAGAGCAAGAGAGAAAAACACAAAAGGTGGAAAGAAGGAGGGAGAGAAAGACGGAAAAACAGTGCCAAGGTAGAAATCAGGGGTGAAGGAGAACCGGAAACCTGAGACAAAGAGGAAGACAGTTTCTGATGGTGGACTAAAGAGCCATGAAGTATGATCAAGACTATGCAGCCTTGGGGTCCTGGGCAAAATTTATTTTACAAATTAAGCACGGCGTTTCAATCTTACACCTTTAAATATCGAGCAGGTCTATGCCAATAGCTGAGCAACAATAACACCATTTATTATAGATTAGCAATACTTTGAGAGCAAGCATCGTATGAACAAAAGGAATGGTAAAAGTTGTGAAAAGGACTCAATGACACGTACACTGACAGAAAATGGATCATAGTTATATGTTATGCGCTATCTTCGTGTTACCCTCGTTAACGTTCTAATAGCAGGTTAAGTTATATATAGGCAGGAAGCTGAATGGATCACAGCTCCTTCATCCTCTCCCTTTCTGATTATATATATATATATGATGTGCAATTTACTCTCAAAAGGCAACAAATCAACAAGTTGTAACTTACCCTTGCTGAGGAAACCTTGCTTTCTGGTTATTACTCATGGCATCCTCTTAGAAAGTTCTTAAACAATAAACATTAATTTGCGTGAAGCAAAAGTCCTCCTCTTGTCGGTTTTTGTGCATGACCCACTTCTTTGGCTTAATTAGGCAAGAATGACCCAAAATCGGTGGAAACCTTCATTCTCCAATGAACACCAAGTCAGGTAGAAACTCCACTCAGTTGATTCTTAATGCAACAGCAAATGGAATGTTAAATGGCCCATGCTGTAAAATTAAGAATGGCATTTTTATTGTACTTCTCTGTTGAAAACCCTCTATAAGTGGCACTTAATCCTTACTGCTGAAAGAAATCCGAGGAATACAGTTTCTCGACAGATGCATTTAGGAATAACTATCTTTGGAACAAGTGGTTGAGGAAATCAGTCATTTTTAGGCGAAGTTGAAAAACACATTTCACAGCTAGAGATATGAATAAATCATTTACCACATTCATGGCAGTGCGTTTTGCAAGATGAGAGGTTTATTAAAGACATAATAAATTGTAGGTCATCTTCACGTTTCTTTTTTTATTGATCTAAAAGGCATCTACTCTTTTTGAACTAATTAAAATATTGACTGGCTGGCTTGCTTTAAGTAGCCTTTAGAATGTGCAGAAAATCATCACTAGACATTGTGCATTCACAACAATAATTGACAAAATGTGAATAAGCATAAGGGTAAAATAGCTTGCTTGGTTTTGGCATTTTTTTTTATGAGCGTACATTTAATATAGGCGATTCACAAGAAAATATTGTAAGCAGTGGCGTAACGAAACTTGAGGGGGCCTCCTGCAAACTACATGGAGGCCCCCCCTATTCTCTGTACCATCCTAGAGCTCCCAGGCCAGCGACTCGCCATACTGCAGGAAATGCAGGGCTATTGTTACGCCACAGTCACCAATACAGCCGTAATAAGTAACACTGGATAGTGGAGTTAAAGGTTGGGCTTAGTCTGCCAGCAGGCTATCATAGGTGGTGGTCCATTCATTACAGGGTCCCTGCCATCAGTACGCCGGGGAAGTTTGCCCAATTTTAGGTGGGTTTCCTGATGTAGACTTCTGTCATGATATACAACATCGGGCCCACTCATCCTTCAGTTTTGACAAAAGTGCATCCACTGCTCCTTCTCGTTTCCATTTTAAAACATTAGACAATGCAGTATTTCAAAGCAGATGTAACTACAAAGAGCAAATTTTGATAATACATTTTTATTAGTAGACAATAGCAATCTTAAGAGGCATTGCATAGCTTCATACAAACTGTGACCCCAATTCCATCACAGTCACAGTCTCTCTCTCTCTCTCTCTCTCTCTCTCTCTCTCTCTCTCTCTCTCTCTCAGTGAGTCAGTCTCTCTCTCTCTCTCTCAGTCAGTCAGTCTCTCTCTCTCTGTCATTCAGTCTCTCTCAGTTAGTCAGTCTCTCTCAGTCAGTCAGTCTGTCAGTCACTCACTCAGTCTGTCAGTCTCTCTATCTCTCTGTCAGTCTGTCAGTCAGTCGGTCTCTTTCTCTGGGTCAGTCTCTCTATCTCTCTCTTTCTGTCTGTCTGTAATTCAGTCTCTCTCTCTCTCTCTCTCTCAGTCAGTTTCTTAGCCAGTCAGTCTCTCGGTCAGTCAGTATTCAGTCTCCGAGTCAGTCAATCTCTACTCTCTCTCCACTCTCTCTCTCTCTCTCTCTCTCTCTCTCTCTCCATTCTCTCTCTCAACTCTGTCAACTCTATCTCCAGTGTCTCTCTCTCCACCCCCTCTCCACTCTCTCTCCACTGTCTCTCTGTCCACTGTCTCTCTCTCTCTGCTTTCTCTCTCTCTACTCTTTCTCCACTCTCGCACTGCCCCTCTATCTCTTTCCACTCTCTCTCCACTCTCTCACTCTCCCGCTCTCTCTCCACTCTCTCTCCATTGTCTCCCTCCACTGTCTCCCTCCACTCTCTCTCCACTCTCTCTCCACTCTCTCTCTCTCCTCTCTCCACTCTCTCTCTCCACCCTCTCCCCACTCTCTCCACTCTCTCTCTCCTCTGTCTCTCCACTCTCTCTCCTCTCTCTCTCCACTCTCTCTCCACTCTCTCTCCACTCTCTCCACTCTCTCCACTCTCTCTCTCTCCACTCTCTCCACTCTCTCTCCACTCTCTCTCCACTCTCTCTCTCTTCTCTCTCTCTCTCACTCTCTTCTCTCTCTACTCTCTCTCCACTCTCTCTCTCCACTCTCTCTCGCTCACTCTCTCCACTGTCTCTCCACGATCTCTCCACTCTCTCTCTCCACTGTCTATCTCCACTCTCTCTCCCCTCTTACACTAGGACCCTTCACACAACGGATGCGCCTCGGTTTGTGTTAAAAAAGTGACAAAAGCTTTGCAAAATGGTCATTTTGAATTTACTTCCCAGGGCAGAACAAGTTTTGTGCTGGAAATCCAACTGAAAGTAAGGCAGAGCAGCCCTTTGTGCTGCTTTGCATCAAGGGGGTGTTCCATGGATGGTAGGTACATGGATGTTCCCATTCAACCATCTACGTTTTTTAAAGCAAAATCTTTTCTACGGACAATAGTAGACTGGGCCTAAAAGGAGAAATGCTTTAATTTCTCTAAACTAGTCTCACTTTGCATGTGTGGTGCGATGACCAGCATCAATCCAAAGTATGAAAAGTTTTCAAGTTTGTCTAGACATAGTTTTTTGCACTGGAACAGTACTGTTACAGTTCAAAACCTATGCTAGACATCACGCAGACACCCTCGCAGTATGGTGGCATAGGTCTGTACATGTCACTAGGGTATCAATTGATGCATCAGCGCAAAAGGGAAGCCAAGGCAGTGCATTGTCTTGCTAGGCATGGCACTGTCATGTTCTCTCACACTGCACCTTGGGGTACTAGGCTACATTCCCTGACATATTTGTAAATCTGGGCTAAAATCTCCACCTTAGTGCATGGACTGGCAAAAAGAAAGTTCACAAATACAGGGCAGTTATTGCCTTTAAGTGTTTCTGAGCTGTGCTGTCAGCATCACACGTTTTAAGTCAGAGATGTTTCTCTTTACTGTGTGTGCTATAGAGTCACACAGGGCAAATAATGTGACCATGATAAGGCCAGAAGTGTCCTATTATGATGCCATACAATGTCAGAGGATGGTATTCATAGAAGCTAGCTATGTCTTTGTGTTTCTCAAAATTGCACTCTCTACAGTGCATTTGTTAACTCAGAAAATCACAGAGTTAATGTGTGTCCTGCAGAGTCATAAGCCCCAACAGCTAACTACTGCTCTGTGTTTTCGAGCTATGCTGTATGCAGCTCATGCACTATATTGGGGTTTTTGCAGATTCATAAATATGCTCATGAGAGTGCAAATGCAGGGAAAAATAAAAGCACAAACACCATCAGCCTCTGCAATCCGCCATGAATCGCACCACCATGGTATGGCCTCTATTTGTAGCTTAGCTGTTCTGCTATTTTTCAGTAGACTTCTGTGGCTGGGTAACGTGGTGAGGGTAAAAATATACTTCCCAGTGCATATGTTGCATTTGTGCTGATGTTCATGAAGATCTTTTAGCATGTAGTCAGCTTTAACATGTACAGTCGATTCAATCTGAACCTAGTGATTGTCTTGGACCGTGGCAATTGCATCATGGTATTGAAAGCAACAGTTACTTACTAATGCATTCACAATGCAGACATTTGATAGAACATCTTGTTCAACATCAGCTATTACATGTCACTGGTTGTCATTATTAGTACTCAGTCAACTACCACCTTTTATATTGCCTTTATGTTTCAACGAAATAAGCCACATGTTACTCTTTCTAATTTTCACACTTGATTGCTAGGTTGGACAAATAGTATACAAGGCTAACTTTACTAATGAACTTTGAAACAAAGATATCAACCTTAATGTCCTTTCGTATTAATGCATGAAAGATTCCTTGAAATATGTGTAAACCTAAAGAAAGCAGGGCCAGATGTACAATCCTTTTTAACTGTCACAAACTGGAAATTGGCTCATTTGTGGATGCTAAAAAGGTTTTTTTTATATTTACACAAACCTTATTTTTAATATCAGTAACCTTTTACCAACTCGAAAAATTGGATTTGCGAGTCGCTATTAGGAAGGGGCATGCCAAGGGCTTCCCTTCCTAATAGCGAGTTGCACTGGTATATATGATTGTTTTAAGGCTGTCAAAGCGGTCACAAAGCAATCACAGTTTACCAGGTGGTAAGCCAGTCGCAAACTGAAAAGGGTTCACAGGGGAACCCTTCCCCTTTGTGTTGGACATTAAAAATAGTTTTAAAGAGCAGCCAGTAGTCCCACAGACAATTGCCTACTCAAAAACAGAAAAGTTTCATTTTTCTTTTGTAAATGAATCCCCTTTTCCTTTAGGGAAAACGACTGCATTAAAAAAAACTGCTTTATTGAAAAAGCAAAAACAACAGGTGATGGACAGAATGCAGAACATTGTCATACATTCACCCCAGTACAGAGATCTGGTCCTAAATCCATCGTTTTTTTGCACTCCACACCACCCCAGGTCAGACATGGCCATATGCAAATCAGCCTTGACCCTGTGCCTCATGGGAACAGTCCAGCCCGAACTGCCAAGCCATGTCTTTCCTGGACCGGAATCAAGCATCCAAGGACTGGTTTCTGGCTATCAGCCGTCATCAGCCTGGATAGCTTGACTCCAGTGGTGTGGAGAGCATGGGACTCACGTCTGAGCATACCCATCCCACTCGGGGCGACAAAGGCAAAAACAACAGGTGATGGACAGAATGCAGAACATTGTCATACATTCACCCCAGTACAGAGATCTGGGCCTAAATCCATCGTTTTTTTGCACTCCCCACCACCCCAGGTCAGACATGGCCATATGCAAATCAGCCTTAACCCTGTGCCTCATGGGAACAGTCCAGCCCGAACTGCCAAGCCATGTCTTTCCTGGACCGGAATCAAGCATCCAAGGACCGGTTTCTGGCTATCAGCCGTCATCAGCCTGGATAGCTTGACTCCAGTGGTGTGGAGAGCATGGGACTCACATCGGAGCATACCCATCCCACTCGGGGCGACAAAGGCAAAAACAACAGGTGATGGACAGAATGCAGAACATTGTCATACATTCACCCCAGTACAGAGATCTGGGCCTAAATCCATCGTTTTTTTGCATTCCACACCACCCCAGGTCAGACATGGCCATATGCAAATCAGCCTTGACCCTGTGCCTCATGGGAACAGTCCAGCCCGAACTGCCAAGCCATGTCTTTCCTGGACCGGAATCAAGCATCCAAGGACCGGTTTCTGGCTATCAGCCGTCATCAGCCTGGATAGCTTGATTCCACTGGTGTGGAGAGCATGGGACTCACGTCTGAGCATACCCATCCCACTCGGGGCGACAAAGGCAAAAACAACAGGTGATGGACAGAATGCAGAACATTGTCATACATTCACCCCAGTACAGAGATCTGGACCTAAATCCATCGTTTTTTTGCACTCTACACCACCCCAGGTCAGACATGGCCATATGCAAATCAGCCTTGACCCAGTGCCTCATGGGAACATTCCAGCCCGAACTGCCAAGCCATGTCTTTCCTGGACCGGAATCAAGCATCAAGGACCGGTTTCTGGCTATCAGCCGTCATCAGCCTGGATAGCTTGACTTCAGTGGTGTGGAGCGCATGAGGCACAGGGTCAGACTGATTTGCATATAGCCATGTCTAAACTGGGGTGGCAGAGTGGGCTAAAGAACGGTGATGAATTAAACCCAGATCGTTTGACTGGGTGTGAGTGTTTGATTGCTTCAGATGCTCCGTCCATCACCACCCCCTTTTGTACCGTTATTGAAAAAGCAGTCACAGACATGGTGATCTGCTGAACCCAGCAGGCCACCATCCCTGTGAGTGCTGGCTATTCTCATTAGATCACAAATTGCGACCTGCCTCATTAATATTATTGAGGCAGGTTATTTACAACCCATTTGGGAATCATAAGCAGTGTCTCGGAAACTGTTGTACATTCCATTGTGTGAGTCACAAAACATCAGAATTTGCGACTCTCATAATGGAATGGTCATAAATCTGGCCCTAACTCCCTCGGGAATCACCTGCTATGTGTAACCCTAACATGGGCCACAGAGAGCTATCAGTCTAGTCCCATTCTAAGGAGAATTGAAGAATGAGCTCCATATAATCCATGATTCCAAGACCTGAGAAACATTACTGGGAACATGCAGGACTGGGAGGGATTTGGATCCAAGAAAAGCAGTGATGAGGGGCGTTGGTTGCTTTCCCCTGTCAATTATGCAATGGTGTTGCCTCCAGTATAACCACATCCCTTGTGTGTCATGCTGGAGCAATATTAAATGCTAGCATCAATGCTGCATACACTGTATGCCTCATAACAAAACAACATTGGTCTTGCTGGTGTACAAATAGTGTTGGTCTTTGGTCTCACAAAGCGTTATTATGTTACTCTGAACTTTGAAGTCTTACAGAACTTAGCTAAAAAACACCAAACTGGTGGCAAGAGCATTCCTTTTGATCTGATATATCTGATATGTACCAGGTCTGCTTGATAGATCAAGACTAAGAAAAGCATGGCTCTGACTAGGGAGTTAAGGACGCCATATAACTAGGAAGTCCTGACCAACCAATTGTAAAACCTTCAGTGTCAAATCAACAGAAATCATGAGCTACTGCACTTTAAATGAATCACATTGATGTAGTATCTATCACCCTTTTAGGTGCTCTTAGGGCATGATAGGGAGACTTTCACATGCACTTAATAAAACTGAACACTTTGCATCCATAGAATGTCTCATATTTTTCAGGTAAACCAATTATAGCTCTGGTCAGATAAAGACCTACTGACATGTCATTGTCTTGTATTGTGTTTTACCAACCTCATCAAGGAAGTGCAACACTGATAAACTAATAGCACCTAAAAAAACACCCATCCTTTTGCTTTGGCAATCAAGAGTCATATGGGATTCACCGCAGTAGGCCCCTTTAAAAAGCTGGGGGGGGCTAATGAACTACCAAAAGCCATATTAACTGGGAGGGAAAAAGCTATTGTTGGGACAGTAATGTCCCCTGCATGGTGTACGGCTGTGTTCTCCTACCCTCCATGTATATCTTGTGTCTAAACTTTTATTTTTTCCTTTGCGTCACAATAATCCAAGCATGTGTGTAGAGGAGGGGCACATCAGGTGTTCTCATTTTGGGTACAGTGGTCGATTGTCCCTTTCCAGGCTATAGCATATAAAGTAGGGGTTGCAGCATACTTTTTACCTGGGCCACTGGTGGCAAAAGCTCCCTGTAAGTAAGTAAATATTTATTGTGTGTGGTTAATTAAACCTTTACAAAAAGAATTTCAAGAAAACATATTCCATAAAATCGATAAAAATACATCTGCAGTCTGTGATGTCCCTTTAAAAGTAACAAAGTCTATTTTTCGTTGTCTAAATTCGAAGTCTTTTGTTGCCCTTTGGCTTTGGGTTTTATCCCATTGATCACTTCTTTTTCATTTTTCGACAATAGAAGAATCTGGTGGCCCTGCAGGCTATCTGCAGCTGTTGGCTGTTCAGTACTGACATGACTGCCGGCCGACATGTTCTGATTTGGAAAAGTCGAAATATTTGAAGGAGATAGTACCGTCTCAAGTTACTCAGAGATGGACAAATGCACAAAATGTGAATCAGGGTTTCTTCAGAAAGACCACAAAGTCTGCACAATGATGTTGGCCATGTTTGCCTCCATGCCAGGATCTGGTCTTTTGAAGTATAGGTTCCCAGCCGTAATCGTAAAAGCATTTGTTGAGTAGACGGTGTTATATAGTTGACTAAATACGGATGCGGGACACATCTCTCGTATGTGGCCAATACCATCCAGCCGTGTTTTTTCTTAACAAGTGCGGCTTTGTCTACAATCCAGGATTTGTGTTTTGCCGCACCGTTGGCTGCTTTTTTGAAGGCCACAGGGGTATGATTGGTATTCCACATTTCTTGCATATCAAGATTTTTCAATGCTTCTTCCAGTGTTATTTTCCATGCCTTTTTTCCTTTTGTTTGATTATTTATTTCGGACCAACAGTGACCCATCAGCGTGTCCTCTTGGCTGCTCTTAATTTCCAGCACGTTTTTAATACGGCGGCTTGTCTGGCTTGGTGCTGATTTAGTCACCCGAATTCAAGGCGTACCTGCGCCTGTGATGCGAACGTCGGAATCTGATAAATGTATTTGAACAGCGCTGACTGTTGGAGGTTCAAGAAGTTCCCTGTAGCATTTGTGTAAAGTTCTGCTATTATGTCTCTGTCCGTCACCTTGTGCTTACAGTCCATGTGTGTCAGGTATGTGTACATATGTAGTGTATGAATAGCGTTGGCCAGGGGGATTCATTTTGGATTGGCCTGGCCTGGTCTAGTCTAGTACATGATGTACTGTGGAGGTATTTCTCCCACAAACTGAAAGTGTACTGCCTCCATTCTTGTAGTTGAAAGGAGGAGACCCAGGCACGGAAGTGAGGAAGGTGGAGACAGTTGAGCACTATTACTTTGTGGCTGGTAGTGGTGAGGGGCGAGATTGGTTACTCTGTTGTGATAGGTTTAGAAGTTTCTAGAGGAGGCCTTCCCTTTGTCTTTCCCTGCATACTACTTCAGTTCAGCTGATGATAGCCAGATGATGAAAAGTCACACCTCCTTGTTCCTCTGTTGTGGCTGCTCTAGGTTAGAGACCACCCCAGTGCTACCTGCTATGAAAAACATTTTTCTAAATAAAAAAGGCTATGCCTAGAGAGCAGGCTGCGGAGTACACTTGAAAGAAGAACCACCTCCACAGGTTCAACAATTTGAGGTAACAGATATATATCTCTTGCTAAGAGTTCTGTATAAAGGTTGAACGCAACCCCGACCAACTTTGTTCCAGTTCTCAGTCCCTTATGACTAGCGAGTGAATGCTCTGCAAAGTACTCAAATGACTGTGGCACAGCCAGGCCAGGTGTCTGCCTGGCAGCCAGTCTCGCAGAGGTGAAGGGACATCCCCTGAAGTTTTCTCTTTCTACTGGAGGAGCTGGGAGTTTGTCTTGAAGTGCAAAGAAATATGTCTGCCTGCAGGGAGAGGGAAGGAGTTTGCTTGTCTCTGCAGGTTGAGAGACTGTCCAGGAGGCGAGAGGTTCAGATCATCGCTGGTGACTTTGGGACACCCAGTGAATACTGACTGTATGATTGTAAACTTCAAATCCCTGGTCTCTCATCCCTTTTTTGGCAGTAACGGCACCACTGTGATCATGACTGACCTAGTAGGGACTGTAACTGTGATTTCCTTAGGCCCAGACACGGGCTATATCTGCATATTGGCCATCTGCCCAAATGAGGGCTGCAAGTGCATGACTGCCATCATCCTGGAAAAGGGCTGCCTTTGCCTGATTGCTGGAGACCTGAGAGAGGCTGAATTTACATCCAGTTTGATTGGAACCGTCACCGCTATAATCAATTCACACCTGACCCAGGCTGTATCTCTTCTTGACCCAGGTTAGGACCACATCACAACAATGTCTGAAAACTGTCACTGCTGCACCCACAACTGTACCAACCTCAGCTCTGTGCCTACAAAGACTCAGACTGGGTGGGTAGTCTGATAGATGCAACCTACTCCTGGCCTCCGACACACTACAGTGGACATTTTCGCTCACCATAGTTCTCTAAGGTTACACAGGATTGCCATTGATAATAAGAGGCGAATAAGGATGCTAAACATGCCACCCATCCTGTAAAGGTGATAGGAAAGATTTATTATGCATTTGATGTGAGGCATAATACAGCACCATAGCTTCATTCATGCTGACTCCTGACTCCTACAATGGGTGGCATGCCAGAAAGTGAGAGAGAGCCACACAAGGAGATAGTGTCTTGTTCAATCCTTGCATCTATGGGATGAGCACTAGGCTGAACTTAGAGATATTGTTATTAGGCCTGGGCAATATTTTAAACACGCTGGAATAGCCAGAGTAATTTTTGTAATTTTGTTTTACTCTTATGACGAGAAATTACCGGAAATTCCATGATTATGCCTGTTCTTGCAATTTAGAGGAATTTAGGGCAAAAATTCCTACTAAAGAGCACAGGAACAGAGTAAGAGCAACTGCTGGTCTCTGTTATTTGTGGTCTGTTGCATGTAGTACTATTTTCTCATTACAAATGCATCTTCTGGTCCATTTTGGAAACAAGGCTGCATTTTGCTCCATGAAAATAGCGATGAAATGTTGGGTTACGCCACTCACATAATTTTGAGTAATCTTGCATAATTTTACTTTAATTTCTCATAATTACGTTACAGCAAATTCCACAAGGTATGCCAACTCAGTACCTCCCAGAGAAGCATGTGACTACTCTCTATCGTTGCCCTGAGAGTCAAGTGCAAAAGGGGCTATGCATGACCCAATATATTGCCCAGTTTGCAGTCTGTAGAAAAGGCCCCAGAACATCAGTTCAAATGGCCTCAAACCCAACAGTTGAGGTCCAGTAGGCACTGGGTGCTCCAGAGTACCGGAACAGGGTTGTACACAAGGGGTGCAAGAATTAGTGTGTTTTGCTTTGAGTCATTGATCTCACATTGGCTAAAGGAGGTATGCATTGGGAAGACATAAGCAAAGAGAAGAGCAATACTTACAGAGATAGGAGCAGGCCATATTGGTGTGGTTTTACAGGAGACTATTGATAGAGAGGTTGGAGAGAGGGAGGTGGTCATACTGTTGAGAAAGAAATGATGACTTTGCTACAATTGCTCTGATGTATTTATGGAATCTGCCCTTCATAACCGGCTAGCCATATGAAACAATACACCACAGCACTATTTTTACAGTAATCCTATATTAGGAAAACGTTATTTAAGAAAAAGATGCAAAGTTCCTTAATCATCCTAACGATCATCAAAGACAGTGGTATAGGGCCAGAGGCATAAGTAACATGAGTCACAGGAGCAAGGGAGGGAAGGTAGGGTAGAGGTGAGAGGAAGGTGGGCAGAGACATGAGGATATGTAGCTCAGGATTCTCACAGCTGTAAATATATTTAATGTACATAATCACAAACACTCACTCAGTAATATGTTAGTAGGTAGTTAAGTGGTCAACAGCACCAATCAGCATCAACAAAATGACAACAGGTTTGTTTACTACTGTTTCCCTGCCTGCCAGAACTTTGCTCTCATTCCATTCCGCCTGAGGTGCGACTTCATCCCCCAGACTCCTTTAAGGCAAAGCGGGCTAGAGCACAATCACTCATAAGCACTAGAGGAGTCCCACAACACAGAATGCGCTCAGACCACTCACTTGCTTGAACCTGGGTGAAGAACGTATCAAGACCGTCATTGGCTGGAAGAGGCTGGCTGGGCCAAGTCTCTTGGTTCATCACATCTGAAGATACAGTGGCTACATTAGCTCGTCCTTTTTTAACAGTTTGCTGTCTAACCACAATACAACATTGTTTTTTCTGTTTTTCTGGTACTGGCACCCACCACTTTGCACACTTTCATCAGTCAACGATCAACCATCAGCTTCTAATAAATAAGGAGAAAAAGAAGGTTGCCAGGTTCAGACCTATTGATATAGGGTGTCTTGAGCCACAGAGACTGGGGTCTGTCTTGACCTCTACATTGCAGTAGCAGGTCAGCCGATGTTGGGCTACTGGTCTCCTTGCACCTGGTTGGGGCTAAGTACTTAGTTCGGGCCAGTATCCCTTGAGTATGATACTCAAATGTCTGATAGCACTTCTGGGCCCGGCAGACATGGGTTACAATTTTGGCTATCTCAGATTTGTCACTTTGTGTACTTGGCCACTGGTAGTGGCAAAACTTCTGCAGTGGCTACCAACATGTCGGTTTGGGCTCCTTTAACTCTTCTGTCCCTGGAGCTGGTTCCAGAGCATCAGATGACTGATCCTTGGAGTCACTGCTGTAGGTTGGGGTAGGGAGTCAACTTTTCCCTGAGACAGGAACTGCATGCACAGTCCAAACTTTGCTAATCCACAGTGCAGCGGGTGCAGCAGGTGCAGGCCTCCCAACAGTGCAGCGTCTCTTTGTGCAATTTCAAGGGCAGCAGGGCTGTCTTTATTCAGCCTTCTCTCGGATTCCAGTGTGATCTGAGGGTCAAGGTGCCATATTTTTCCCAGGAAGGTTCCCTTCTGTCTAGTGGCATGTTTTCTGCACTGCGTGGCATCTGGCTATCCCAGAGAGCCCCAATCTTGCCCCTTTCAAAATTTAGGACCCTTCCTTGGTTGTCACAAGCACAGTAGTCCTCTCTAGAGGTGTGGCTAATTGTGGGCTACACGCACACAGGAAAACCTGATTGAGGATGGGTTTTACCTCTTTGGCTCTGTCTCCTAATTGTCTGCATGAACAAAAGGCTTGCTGATCAGGGGTGTTGATGCAGTCGGCCCTTCAACGGTGGCTTCCCCTTTGAAGCTCGCATTTTGGGATAACCTCCTGAGCGGCCATTCTGGGAGAGGTGGTCACACATGTCTTTGCAGCAACTGCCTTTTTTCCTTAACGTGGATTTGTTCACATGTCTACCCAGGTAGGTAAAAAGCTTTCTTTGTGCTAGGCCATTGTGAGGCCACTGGACTAACTCAAGTGCATAGTGGCTATTTTCTAAATGTTGCTTACTTTAATTATAAATAAATAAAATTTATTTATTTATTTACTTTAATTATGACATTAATTTTGACCTGGGTATCAGGTCAGATTTAATGCCACCATTAGTTTAATACCTTGCAGGACCCTGTTAGGTAGTCCCATTCAGACATTAGCCACACTGAAGTACCAGATGGTGACCTTGTGTTAGCCAACGTGGTTACTAATCTTTCCACAGTAAAATGATAATTTGGAAATGTTGCTTTTAAGACATTTGAAAATAATATGTCCTACCTGGTAATATATAGCTCCCTACCATATTGCTCCAGAGGCCTTCCTTAGGGGAGAATGTTAGAAATTAAGGTGTCTGGTTGGCAGAGTATACACCCTGTCCAAGCAGGAGCCACAATCCAATTGAGGGTAAGTCAGATACGCACCCTAAATTAACCTTTGCTCACCCTCTGGTAGCTTGGCACAGAGCAGTCAGGCTAAACTTAAAAGACAATGTATAAAGTATTTGTGCACACACTTTAATTACAGTAACACAGTGAAAATACCACAAAAAGACTACACGTCAGTACATAACCATAGAGAATATTTATCAGAGTAAAAAAAAAACAAATTGATAAAAATCCAATCAGGAGAAGTTGAGATATGAATTTCTAAAGATTAAATCCCCAAAAAAGTACATGAAAGTCCATAGCACTGAAAGATTATTTGAAGTTGGGCAAATACAAAATTGAGGCCAACCGCAATGCCGGCAGTCCAGCCACAGGACCCATGCAGGGCCCGCTGAAAAAGTACCTTGTAACAAGCACGTGTCAGCATCGAATCCTTCACTGCTTCTGTTCTGATCCATGAAGTCGGGTCAACATGTTGAAGTCGAGCCTCGCAGTCAGTGTCAATGTATCGGTGCTGCATTGTTGTTGAACCTCACAGACAGAACCCACATCATTTTCGAATTGGCACTGCTTCTGTGTCGGAGGATAGTGCGTCAGATCCAACTGGCACAAAGGTGTCACTGCATCAAATTTAAAGAAACCAGCTGCAGAACTTACTTCCTTGACCCAAGGCTTGAGGGGGCACCTCAGGCAAGGGAGTCTAGCACTACCAGCAAAGTTGCAAGTAAACTTTTGTGTCCCTGAGACTTCAAAAAGCAGGGAGCAAACCATCAAGCCCTAGGAGAAACTTGGGTTCAAGGATGTAGCAAGCAGGTCCAGCCCCTCTCTCTCCCAGACAAGAAGCAGCAGCAGGCCAACACAGCAGTGCAGGTAGCAAAGCTGCAGTCCCCCCTAAAGCACAGCAAAAAAGCAGGCAGCAGGCCAACACAGCAATGTAGGTAGCAAAGTAATAGTCATTCCTACAACACAGCACTTCTTCTTCCTTGCAAAATGTGCTTGGTTCCAGCAAAGTTCTCCTCTGGTGGTTTCAGAGGTCCAGAACCTATACCCAAATGTGCCTTTGAAGTGGGAGGGACATCAAAGAGGCTTTTCCAGTGCACAAGATCTCTGTCTTACCTGCCCTGGCTCCCGGTACAGTACACAGGGTATGCATCTCTTTGTGAGGGGACTAGCACAGCCCTACTCAGGTGCAAGTGTCAGCTCCTCCCTCCCAATCTACCTCAGGATGCACATGTCACACCTCAAGTCCATTTGAGTGACTGTCTAGAGGGAATTCAGAAAGCCAAATTGTCACCCAAACCAGACGTATTTTTAGAGACAGACGGAGGCACAGAATGGTTCAAGTAATAAAATGCCAACTTTCTAAAAGTTGCAGTTTGAGACTTACAATTTAAAATATGACTTCACAATAAGTTGTGATTTTAAATTGAGAATCCAGAGACGCCAAACTCCAAGTTTCTATGTGTTCCCTAACTACAAATTACACTTAAAATGTGTTTAAGGCAATCCCAATGTTAACCTATGAGGTTAGCAGGCCTTAAAATGGTAAAAAAACTAATTCCAATTATTTCACAACCAGGACATGTAAAACTGAAAAGTACATGACCTACCCATAAGTCTGCCTAGGGCCTACCCTAGGGCCGACTTATATGTAATGAAAGGGAAGGTTTCGACCTGGCAAAAAGGAAACTTGGCAGATAGAAATGGCAGTTTAAAACTTTACACACAGGCTCTGCAGTGGCAGGCATGAGCAATGTTCATGGGCTACTGAAGTGGGTGACACATTAAATGCTGCAGGCCCACTAGTAGCATTTAATTTTTGGGCCATGGCACATGTAGTGCACTTTACTATGGACTTACAAGTGAATTAAATATGGCAATTGTGGAGAAGCCAATGTTATCATGTTTGGATTACAGAGCATATGCACTTTAGCACTGGTTAGCAGTTGGAGAGTGCATAGAATCCTAAATCCAGCAAATATGAAGTTAGCGGAACAGGAGTACAGAAGACAAAAAGTCAGGGGAAACAACAACAAGGATGCCAAGTCTAACAGAATCTTATGTTTATAATTAAGGCAAGTGGGTGCTTTGCTATTGGCTGTAATGGCAAAGCCGAACTACCAGAGCAAACACTGTTCTTTCAGTCTGCAGTGTCAGGCCGAGGTCCATTTTGTCCTTGTCATGTTCAGGGTGGCACAAATAATGTTGCAGCCCTGGGTGGACACTCTGTCTTATAAGCCCTGGGTACTGTGGGTACTATATACTAGGGACTTATAATTAAGTCAGAACTTGCCCATTGGGTGTATTTTATAAGGTTAGAACACTGGCACTGCAGTCTGGTTATCAGACCTCAGTGCACTCTCAGAGTTGATAAACAAGCAGCATCAATCCAAAAATGCAAGGGTGGACATGCAAAGAAAGGCATTACCTTACATGGCCCCTCGCCAGATGAAAGGTGATGAACAACTTAACCCTTATCCTGGAGGTTCTCATCGTCCAAGTGGAAGGTCATTTGCATTGGCATGGTCAGTCCCTGGTGTATGTACCACTGTAAAATCCATACCCGTTAGGGGAATGGAACAATGCAACAGAGTTAGGTTCTCTGCTTTCATCTGCATTAACCATTTGAGAGGACTGTGATCAGTTTGAACTGTGAAGTGAGTCCCAAACAAGTATGGTCTTAGCTTCTTCAGGGACTAACTACAGCAAAGGCTTCTTTCTCCATGGCACTCCAACGCTGCTCTCTGGGATGGGGTCGCCTGCTGATAAACACAACTGGTTGATCTTAACCCTGGTCATTCAGCTATGATATTTCTGCCCTAATCCCATGTTCTGAAGCATAAGTTTGGACAACAAACTCTTTACTAAAGTCAGGTGCCTTTAGGACAGCAGCAGAGCACATATTCCTTAAGGGTGTCAAATGTCTTTTGACATAAGTTAGTCCGTATGACTTTCCTTGGTCTTTTATTGGAGAATAACTCTGTTAAGAGCACCAGTATGGTATCATATCCTTTTACAAAAAATCTGTAAAAAGGTCATGACTTGTGTCTTAGTCTATGGAGTTTCCCAGGCTGGAATTGTCTGGATTTTGGGTTGGTTAGGTTCTAAATGGCTTCCATCTAATTCAGGGGTACTCATAGTACGGCCCGCGGGCCGCTGGCGGCCCGGCAAGCCTTCCCTGGTGGCCCGCGGACCTTTCAGACATCGTACCCGAGTTTTTTTGTTTTTTTTAAAAGCTGTCTGCAACCAGAGCTCGACTCAGAGACTCTGCTGCCTGTGGGGGGCGGGCGATTCCGCCGTGGTCAGAGTGGGGCTGCAGGGGCGCTGAGAGGTGAAAATAGCCTCATTAACATGCTAATGGTCTTTTAAAGACCATTAGCATGTTAGCGCCTGGAAGCTGTCACAGCCCGGGAGGGAGGGGGAGGCCCGGGTCCTTCACAGTGGCCTCCAGTGCCGACATCAGGCCGGTCTGAATCTCGAAAACCACTCGCCATCACAGACGTTCAGATTCAGGCGCTCTGCCCGACTCACCTGCCCGGAGACGGCCGCCTGGCTTCAAGGCGCATAGACACCGCCGCACAGACCCCAAACTCTGTGCCTTCTGCTGTCCGTCTCCAGACAGGACGGGACAGAACGAGAACAGACCACACCGCGATATATTGATCTGAAGGCTGCGAAAATGCAAGTTACTGAATCTCCCTGGAAAAGGCCGCATCGCAGCACGAGGGCAGGCAGGGGCCCGGGGGCACCGACGGGGCCCGGCGCATGTCAGGACAGCTCTGACATCCGAGTTACGAGCTGTCTGCCATCAATAACCTGGCAATGCCCGTGGTAAACTCCCCTCATTCACAATCCACCCACCTCCCCCATCACAAATCAGCAAGGAGATCCTTTGGTTCCGCCGAACTGGACACAACACATCACCTGCAAACTTATATTTTCGGATTTAGTTTTCCTAAGGCTGCCTGCTTTTCCTTTCTTATAGTTTATTATTATTATTATTTTTTTTGCAAAAGCAGAATACACCTAATTTGTGTAAACGGGTCGAAATTTGCACGTTACATTATGATTTCGCATGGGAAAACGGTGACTCATCCTGTTCCCATTGAATTTTTGCATCTGAAGGCGTCATTTCGTTGTATTCTTGATGATAACGTGTGATTACTCAATGATAATGAAAAAAGTACAGTTGAATTGTGACGTCACAATGCCTGCCACCAGACCTAGCAGTTGGCAAACATTCGGAATTACAGACTGTTTAGAAGTGACTTATGAAAACTGCGTAAAAGGTGCCTCGGAACTGATTTAAAGCTGTTTTTATTATGTTTAGTTTCATAGTACAGATTTAGCAATTATTCTCAATACCTAAAACGAGAAAGCACATGAGAACAAGTATTTAAAAGAGGGTTGGGGGAAGGTGATCGTGTTACTTTGTGTTATACGGAATAAAATACTCCCTGCCATACAATATGACAATATTGTAAGTAAGCATTCTTTGACCTCATAAAGAAACTCAGCCTTACGCCTCTTTCCTCTGGATAGTCAGAGTTCCTTGTTGATTTGCAACCCCCATGTATTATGAGGGGGCAGGGTGCCTGTGTGCCCCCCCCATCCCTCCTCCCGGGCTGTGACAGCTTCCAGGCGCGCGCACACAGCCGCACCCAAGCATTTCACAGGTCTTTAAAAGACCATTAGCCCAGCCCCCAAAGGCAGCGGAATCTGAGTCAAACTCTGGTTGCAGAAAGCCTTTAAAAAAAAAAAAAGGAGGGAGACAGAGGGAGGGAGGGAGGGAAAGCGAGGGAGGGAGGGAGAGCGAGGGAGGGAGGGAGAGCGAGGGAGGGAAGGAGAGCGAGGAAGGGAAGGAGAGCGAGGGAGGGAGGGAGGGAGGGAAAGGAAGGCAGACAGAGGGAGGGAGAGAGAGGGAGGAAAAAGGAAGGGAGACAGAGACAGAGGGAGGGAGAGCGAGAGGGAGGAAAAGAGAGGGAGAGGGAAAGTGAGGGAGAGCGAGGGAGAGTGAGGGAGACGGAGGGAGGGAGGGAGGGAGACAGAGAGAGGGAGGGAGACAGAGAGAGGGAGGGAGACAGAGTGAGGGAGGGAGACAGAGTGAGGGAGGGAGACAGAGTGAGGGAGGGAGAGGGAGACAGAGGGAGGGAGGGAGACAGAGTGAGGGAGGGAGACAGAGCGAGGTTAAAGAGGGTGACAGAGGGAGGGAGACAGAGGGAGGGAGGGAGTGAGAGAGTCAGAGTGAGTGAGATAGAGGGAGAGATGGAGACAGAGGGAGAGATGGAGAGATGGAGAGAGATGGAGAAAGAGGGAGTGAGAGAGTCAGAGGGAGACAGAGAGTCAGAGGGAGACAGAGAGTCAGAGGGAGAGAGGGAGCGGGAGAGAGGGAGAGAGAGAGAGAGGGAGAGAGAGGGAGAGGGAGAGGGGGAGAGATGTGTGTCTATGCCGGGTCTGGTGGCTCAGTGGACGAAGGCGTCCGCTTCAGGGACCTATGATCAACCTCATGGTCACAGTTTTTTTTGTTGCTCTAGCCCCGCCCCTTCCCCACTGACCCCGCCCCCAGCGGTGCGGCCCTCGGACACAAACCACACTGTAAATTTGGCCCCCGAGAGAAAGTTTGTGAGTACCCATGATCTAATTGGTAGCCCAAGTACACTATAGACAGTTGTCCTATTTAACACTTGCTTGCCATTATATTCAGTCCTGTTGAAGGGCTTGAAGCGCTTCCTTGAGGTGTACCAAGTGATCCTCCTAGGTAGAACTAAAGACAACAATATCACCCAGATATTCTGCACTAAAGCATTCGAAGCCTGAAATTACTCTGTTCACCAACCTCCAGAAGGTGGCAGATCCATTTTGCAGCCCAAAGGACATCACCTTGAACTGAAAGTAACCTTCTGGTGTTGGAAAGGCAGACCTCTCCTTGGTTCATTGTATGAAGGCTATATGCCAATAACCTGACTTCAGCTAAAAGGTGCTCAGATATTTTGCAGCCCCCAACTTATCAATGAGCACATCAGCTTGGGGCATGGAATGAATATCAGCCTTGCTAATGGTATTTAGACCCCTGTAGTTTACACTGAATCTTAATTCTGGTTTTCCTCCTCTTGGACTTGGTTTATGCACCAGAAAGTCTGGGCTCGCCACAAAACTCTTAGAGAGCTCAATCACCCACTGATCTAGCGAATCTGCAAAGTCTGGTTTAATGCTAGCCGTGACCTGGTCTGACAGTCTATATATTTTATATATTGACAGGTAAGCTGTCACCTGTGTCCACATCATGGGTGCACCATATTGTCAAACCTGGGGCCAGGAAAAACAATTAAGCAAACTGTCCAAGCAAGTTGCAACAGTTGTTCTATTGCTGACCAGTCAAAGAGGTAAAGCAAAGTACTCCCTCCACTGAATCAGCTATGACATTAGTTGGCATCAGGTCTGAGAGAGGTTCATGTTTTTTCTCTTCTCCGCCATCTGTCACCATGAGCATTGCAATGTCTGGTTTGTCATGTTGTAACCTGAGCATATTCACATGTATCACCCCATGAAAGCTCCTTGGGATACCTAAATCCATCAAGCATGTGACTTCTCCCGTTGTTTCCAAGATAGGGTAAGGCCCAGTCATTCATCTAGGCGGTCTCTTCATGCTACAGATTCCAACACCCAAACCAATTTCTCAGCCTGGTATTCTACCAGGGAAGTCTTTTGCCATACCAGTGTGTGGCAAACTCCTGGCTGCTCTCCAGGTTTCTGTTTGCCTTTTTCATGATTCAGCCATCCTTGAGAAAAGGCCTAGTATATAATCTAGGATGTCCTGTTTGGGCTCTTTGAGAGGTCTCTCCCAACATTCTCTTACCAAACTTAAGGGACCCCTCACAGGGTGTCCAAAAATTATTTCAAAGGTATTGAACGTGACTCCCTTCTGAGGAACCTCCCTATAGGAATATAATAGACATGAGAGAAGAATATCCCATCTCCTCCTGAGTTTCTGTGGTAAACCCATAATCATGCCTTTTTATGGTCTTGTTAAATCTTTCGCATCAAAAAGAAAAGGAGGAGTGAGACGATGTACTGGGTCCGTCCTCAAAATAAGTTTCACAACCAAAAATAAGAACCCAGCTGTACCGAGGAGACTAGCCCTCCGTAGGAGAAAACAATGTTTTCTTGTAAAACCCTCACCGACCACGGTTACCCCTTGGTGGCATTCTTCATCATCGGCTCCATCCCATTCACCTACACAGGGCAGCATGCTGCGACCAACAGGTTACGTGGGAGCACTTGAATGGTTATACAATGATAAAGGAAATAATATAAAGAAATAGGAGTGGGGGGGGTTTGGTGGTGGAGTGAAGTGAAGTTTAAAAAATACCTGGCTAGTAAATTTTATCTATTTATTCTGACCTCAAGTCGATATGCTTAAAAGGGGGAATTTAGGAAAGAAGGGTTTGATACATCTGATTCCTAAAAGGTCGCCATGTTTCTAGCTATACCTCTATTGGGTTTTCATCAGGACCTAGGGAAATACATTCCATCATGATGTTAACTCCCTTTTACCAGTATTGCTATATCACACTGGACATATAGTCAATGCATGCTATTAGCCGGTGTGTATACTTATACCACCTGGGTGGAGATCATTCACTGTGTTCTGTGGAGATACAAAAGGAAAGTTAGACTTTACAACCTTAGGGCTGAACATGTGCTCCTTTTCATTTAATTACAACAGTTTGGTCTTAGTGAGAACCAACGATCGAGGAAATGAGTAACTTTTCTTACAAACATAAATTACAAATGCCACATCTAGTACAAAACTAGTGAGCATGTCAGAGAACAAACTACTTTTCTAATAAAATACAAGATATCTACACTCCCTTTCCTCCTGCGGGGGCCCAGCGAAATTTACCTCCACTAGTCTACGGTTCTCAAATTTTAAAACACTTCCTGGAGGAAATTCCTCAATTGAGGCTGATATCACTGCAAGGTATTCTTGATTCAAATTTGGTTCTCCCATAGATCCAGTCCACCCGGCCATTTTAAAGCAAGTCTCTGACCCAGTGTTCCCAGTTATTCTGGAACTGACAAATGGCTAATTTTTGACAGGACTTGTCCCCCCCCCCCCCATGGAAACGTGCGATGGTACAAGCGCTACTAAAAAAGCCCAATCTGGACCCAGAGGTGCTGGGGAACTTCCATCCTATATCTTTATTGCCTGGAATCAGTAAGGCTGCAGAGAAATATGTCAATTCAGTTCTCTCAGTATTTCTGGAAAGTCACCATTGTCTTCATCCCTCAAAGACCAGCTTTAGACATCAACAAGGTACTGAGACCACCCTCTTGGCATTGGTGGAAGGATCTGCAAAATGTTTAGATGGCAGAGGCTGTGCTGCGATCTTTCCATTGGATCTCAGTGTAGCCTTTGACACTGTTAACCAAGGAGGTGGGGTGAGGGGGGCTTCAAAGTGGTTTCAATCCTTTTTGAACTACAGGTCCTTTCAAGTTTTTGAAGACAAAACTTTCTCTGATCATATGTACCTGAGATGTGGGATTCCACATGTGTCCTCCCTGAGCCCCACTATATTCAATCTATTTATGAGCCCCCAGGCAGAGATAGTGAACCTGTGAGGGGTCCAGATTGTTACCTACGCCAAAGATACACAGTTGATTGTCTCTCTTTAACCATCTTGACAATACAATACCAGGTTTGGCTCTGTGTTTGGAGGAGGTGGCAATCTGGATGAAATGTTCATATTTGAAACTGAATGGGGCCAAGACAGAGCTGATGTTCCTTGGCAAACCCCCCATCCTGAACGTAGGATCTTTATGGCCAATCTGCCTTAGCATTGCTCCCATCCCCAAGGACTAGAATAAGAGCTTAGGCATTTGGCTCAACCTCAATCTTGACTTTAAAGGGCAGGCATGAAAGGTGGCAGCTAGCTGCTATGGTATCCTTAGGATGGCGCAAAAAGTTCTTCTTCTCCTACCTTTCCATGCCAGAAGACTTCCGGTACAGGCATTGATTCTCTCCCGGCTGGGTTACATTCAAATAGGGCCTTGTGGTCAGACAGTCAACATCTGACTGCAGTCCCACAATGTGGAGGAAGTCTCCCTTCTTACAATGCCGCCAAGTTGTGGAACTCTCTTTCCCTCCAGCTCTGTCTGGAGGCTAACCCTCTGAACTTCCGGGAACAAATCAAAACCTTATTGTTCCCCTAATGCCGCTCGTAGTTCTTGACTGTCCTGCTATTAGAGCTGGAAAGCCCGTGGGTAGCCATGTGCTTAAGAAATGCTGATTCATTCATTCATTCATTCATTCATTTCATATCCAATAACCCAGGCACTACCCTTGCACTCATCCATTTACCCAGGCACTACACATGTGCTCATCTATTCACTCAGGTACTACCCTTGCACTGATGCAATGACCCATACACTTCCCGTGCACTCATCTAATCACCCAGGCACTACTCTTGCAATCATCCACTCACCTATGTGCTACTCACTCATAAAATCAACCAGGCACTACCCAGTCACTAATCCAATCACCCAATCAGTACCCATGCACTCATCCATTAACTCAGACACTGTCTATGCACTCTCCCAATCACCCAGGCACTATGCATGTACTCATCTAATCACCCAGACACTACTCATGCACTCAACCAATCAATCAGGCAGTAGTCATACATTCATCCAATCACCCAGGCTCTATCCATGCACTAAACCAGACACTGTTCATGCACTTATCCAAACACCCAGGCTGTATCCTTGCACTCACCTATTTAATGAGGCAGTACCCATTCACTCATCCAATCACTCAGGCAGTATCCATGCACTCACCCAATCACCCAGGCACTAGCCTTGCACTCATGCACTTACCCAGGCACTACCTTGCACTCATCCAATCACTCTAGCATAAACCTTGCACTCATCCATTCAATGAGGCAGTATCCATGCACTAATCCAATCACCCAAGCAGTACCCATGCACTCATCCATTGCATCAGGTACTATCTACTCACTCTCCTAATTCAACTAGGCACTATCCATGTACTCATCCAATCACCCAGCCACTACCCATGCACTCATCCATTCACTGAGGCACTACCCATGCACTCATCCACTCACCCAGGCTCTACTCAATCAATCATCCAGGCAGTACCCCACACTCATCCACTCGCCCAGGCACTATCCACGCACTCATCCAAACACCAAGACACTATCAATGCACACATCCAATCACCCAGACACTGTCTTTGAACTAATCTGTTCACTCAGGAACTACACATGTGCTCATCCATTCACTCACGCACTACCCATACACCCATCCAATGACCCATGCACTACACTTGCAGTTCTGCTTTTCACTAGCACCACCCATGCACTCATCCATTCACATAGGCACTAACCATGCACATATCGAATAACAAAGCAACTACCCATGCTTTCATCCATTCACTCAGGCTCTATCCATGCACTCATCCATTCATCCAAGCTCTACTCTTGCACACATCTAATTACCCAAGCACTACCCATGCACTCATCCATTCACTCAGGCACTATGCATGCACTTATCTATTCATTCAGATACTACCCATGCACTTATCCATTTACCAAGGCACTGCCATAGCACTCATCATTCACTCATGCACTACCCAGTCACTAATCCAATCACCCAAGCAGTACCCATGCACTCATCCATTAACTCAGACACTGTCTATGCACTCTCCCAATCACCTAGGCACTATGCATGTACTCATCTAATCACCCAGACACTACTCATGCATTCAACCAATCAATCAGGCAGTAGTCATACATTCATCCAATCACCCAGGCTCTATCCATGCACTCAACCAGACACTATTCATGAACTTATCCAAACACCCAGGCAGTATCCTTGCACTCACCCATTTAATGAGGCAGTACCAATTCACTCATCCAATCACTTGGGCACTATCCATGCACTCACCCAATCACCCAGGCACTAGCCTTGCACTCATGCAATTACCCAGGCACTACCTTGCACTCATCCAATCACTCAAGCATTACCCTTGCACTCATCCATTCAATGAGGCAGTACCCCATGCACTCATCCATTGCATCAGGCACTATGTATTCATTCTCCCATTCAACTAGGCACTATCCATGTACTCATCCAATCACCCAAACACTACCCATGCACTCATCTATTCACTGAGGCACTACCCATGCACTCATCCACTCACCCAGGCTCTACTCAATCAATCTTCCAGGCAGTACCCCACACTCATCCACTCGCCCAGGCACTATCCACACACTCATCCAAACACCAAGACACTATCAATGCACAAATCCAATCACCCAGACACTGTCTTTGAACTAATCCGTTCACTCAGGAACTACACATGTGCTCATCCATTTACTTATGCACTACGCATACACCCATCCAATGACCCATGCACTACGCTTGCAGTTCTGCTTTTCACTAGCACTACCCATGCACTCATCCATTCACTTAGGCACTAACCATGCACATATCGAATAACAAAGCCACTACCCATGCTTTCATCCATTCACTCAGGCTCTATCCATGCACTCATCCATTCATCCAAGCTCTACTCTTGCACACATCTAATCACCCAAGCACTACCCATGCACTCATCCATTCACTCAGGCACTATGCATGCACTCATCTATTCATTCAGATACTACCCATGCACTTATCCATTTACCCAGGCACTGCTATAGCACTCATCATTCACTCATGCACTACCCAGTCACTAATCCAATCACCCAAGCAGTACCCATGAACTCATCCATTAACTCAGACACTGTCTATGCACTCTCCCAATCACCTAGGCACTATGCATGTACTCGTCTAGTCACCCAGACACTACTCATGCACTCAACCAATCAATCAGGCAGTAGTCATACATTCATCCAATTACTCAGGCTCTATCCATGCACTAAACCAGACACTATCCATGCACTTATCCAAACACCCAGGCTGTATCCTTGCACTCACCCATTTAATGAGGCAGTACCCATTCACTCATCCAATCACTCGGGCACTATCCATGCACTCACCCAATCACCCAGACACTAGCCTTGCACTCATGCAATTACCCAGGCACTACCTTGCACTCATCCAATCACTCTAGCATAAACCTTGCACTCATCCATTCAATGAGGCAGTATCCATGCACTAATCCAATCACCCGAGCAGTACCCATGCACTCATCCATTGCATCAGGCACTATCAACAAAATCTCCCATTCAACTAGGCACTATCCATGTACTCATCCAATCACCTAGACACTGCCCATGCACTCATCCATTCACTGAGGCAGTACCCATGCACTCATCCACTCACCCAGGCACTAGCCTTGCACTCATGCACTCATGCAATTACCCAGGCACTACCTTGCACTCATCCAATCATTCAAGCATTACCCTTGCACTCATCCATTCAATGAGGCAGTAACCATGCACTCATCCATTGCATCAGGCACTATGTATTCACTCCCCCATTCAAATAGGCACTATCCATGTACTCATCCAATCACCCAGACACTACCCATGCACTCATCTATTCACTGAGGCACTACCCATGCACTCATCCACTCACCCAGGCACTACTCAATCAATCATCCAGGCAGTACCCCACACTCAAGCACTCGCCCATGCACTATCCACGCACTCACCCAAACACCAAGACACTATCAATGCACAAATCCAATCACCCAGACACTGTCCTTGAACTAATCCGTTCACTAAGGCACTACACATGTGCTCATCCATTCACTCATGTACTACCCATACACCCATCCAATGACCCAGGCACTACGCTTGCAGTCGTGCATTTCACTAGCAGTAGCACTGCCCATGCACTCATCCATTCACTTAGGCACTAACCATGCACATATCGAATAACAAAGCCACTTCACATGCTTTCATCCATTCACAATGTAATATGTGATGCCATCAGCAGTGCATTGCGGGCGCGCGGGTTATAGTTAGCTGAACTAACTATAACGGGGGAATTTAATGGTTTTGTATGAGTGAAATGTTCAGCTAACTATAACATGTGTGAAACCTATGGTTTTTTCAGTGAATTTCTAAGGTTTTTTAAATGCTAATTCCTAACTATAACGTGGCTGAAACCTATGGTTTTTTCAGTTAATTTCTAAGGTTTTTTAAATGCTAATTCCTAACTATAATGTGGCTGAAACCTATGTTTTTTTCACTGAATATATATATATATATATATATATATATATATATATATATATATATATATATATATATATATATATATATATATAGTAACACACACATACACGCATATTATATATATATATATACAGAGCAATGTTCACTTTTCTGTTGCTTTTACTCCGCAAGACACTTTTTTTTAGGTCATTACAGTGTGAACCCTGTGATAATATTTCCAATCAAAGCTCGCATCTCGTTATGCTCTTTGCACATTATATTCAGTTCCATGTTGCATATATCTGAGACTTATTCTTTGCCAGGCAAATATTAGAAATTATAAATTTGCAGAGATTAGCAACGTCTGATGTTCGTCATGCAGTTTTAAATTTCATTAAAAGTGAAATTATACTGAGGAAGCAGACTGAATCAAGTTTATTGTCCATATAAGGATACACATACTTTATTGCAGCTAAGATTGAAGTCTTTTATCACTAATACTTTTTTCTTCTGTATTTTAGCTTGATTTAGACAAATTGTTGAATCTGTTGTGTTTTAACATTATTGTATTTATTGTTTTTTATGAAACGTATGATACGTTGATGTAATGTACTTGTGCAATTGTTAAACGTTGTCCTTTTATGTCTAATTGTAGATGAACAACGATTTATTGACTGACTGAATATTTAAAATTGTTTTATACCCAACATAGAAGTGAATGTTACCACCAAGATTTGTGGATATGGCACTGAACATCTGCTCCTTAGTGCTCATAACAAACTTGTTCTTAGGCAACCTATCTTCATAGATGTCATATGGGGCAAAGTGCCTGCATTATGGGTAGGATTGTTTCATTGCCAGCAGAAACACCTTTCTGCAAAAAAGTAACATTTGAGGCATATTTTTCTTTGTATGTGTAGTGCAGAATGCAGCACACTTTGAATGAGGAAATACGATTAAAAAAACTAAAGCTATTTGAGAAACCTATGGTGCATTCACTACCTGTTGAAAACATGCATTTGTATCAACATAGAGTTGTGGTTTGGAGTGAACGGCTATGCTCCACTTATTTAACACCTACCTTACACAGTAATGCAATGCACCACAATGTACTGCATTGTGTTCCTTTCTTTAAAAAAACTTCACAAGACACAGCAAATTTGCCCTTGCATAGCTTTGTAAATGTGAACGAGTATTTTGCATTGTAGGGTGCCAAAACCTCTGCACAACGAAACGTGAAAATGTTAGTAAATCTGGGCCACAATTCAACAATATCATTGATCAGAAATAAATCCAGTATTTTCCCATTTTATCATGTAGCCTGCCAGCAATGACATATATAATAACCTAGTAGTTTTGGGGACATGTGTATTTTTTATAATGGACATTTTAATAATTTGAAAAATAAGGCACACTGCACTATGGGCACGAATGCATCTTCATGGTGAGTGATTCTGAAAAAATATTTAGAGATAACGATTTAGGTTGGCTAAATTTCATAATAAGATAAAACATTTAAAAGTCACATTATTTTAATGTATATTTTAAATATAAATATTTATTTTTAAATGTATTTACAACATAAAAAAATAGAAAGCATGCAGTGTCATAAATGAACATAGTAACTAGTAATAACATAATGTTCAATAGAATTTTTTTTTATAATCTAACATGTCACAAAATAATTCTCATTAAATACAAAATCCTGACTAAAATACTTTTTTATGACTTCAGTCTTCTAAGGAATACAAGTTTTTTTCCAGTTCCAATATATAAAATTCTTCATCTCCTGACACCGCAGACTCAATTGCTCTTGTATGTATGCCTTGATTAATATATTATTCAGAGGAGTCCAAACCAAAATCATTTTGCACACCATAAGTGACCTGTAAAGCCTTCCTTTTCCCTCCTGATTGATACAGACATCAGAATCATGTTCCTTGTTTTTTAAGTGACATGTTAAATCTCTTCTGACTTTCACCCTGTGGTTTTGCAGAAGACATCACAGGTGATTAGTATGCTATACTCATAGACATAAAGTAACATGACATAACATAACATAGCATCACATAGGCCTGAAGACCATACCCTTAAACACCTAATAAATATATAAAACTTTTAAGTAACAGACATACATTTAACACAATAGATTATCTCAAAACAATAACCCTATAAATAAATATTTTGAATGTAAAATGCTACGTAAATAAAAGCTATGTATAAATAAATCTAAACATTTCAATATGAACATGTGAATTTAGAATACTCTGATATTTTGATACAATGGCAGACTCAAGGAGGCATGTCTACACCTTTATTTTTTAAATGTAGTATGTGTAAAAAGCCACATAAGTCAGAAATATTTCCATCTAAAAGAGACTTTAATAACATTGAACAAAAAAGTACTTCCATTATGTGAAATTGACATTAAAAATAATTTTTAAAATGTTGTACCGCTGATGTGCATTAAGGCAAATATTTAATCACACTTAGCACTCGTTTTGCGGCACAGCCATGATACAAATGGATTGTGGAGTTTACTAAGCCTCACAAGGTGCAATTTGATGGGATTCAGTGGGTTTGGTAAAAATAAAAGCTTGCCTTTCTCTGTGTTACATCACTCTGTATAACAGAGCCCTAACATGGGTGGAGCATGGGCTTGACTGTGCATCAACGCATGTATTTGGACTCAATTTACTAATGTCAGCAATGTTGCACCTACCCCACATTGGTGTGACAAAGATAAATATCTTCATTTGTCGCTACTTCCGTTAGAGATGTATACTGCATTGTATAACATCATTACAAGGAGGAATAGTACACGTGCAAGATTTTTGGAGCAGTAAGTTATCTGTTCCTAAACAAAGAAATATTCTAAGTACAAAACAGGCACTGTTGGACTTGGCCCTTTGGGTAGGATCACCCCGAAACTTTTTGCAATTTCCAGGCCTCTTTCTGTAACCTGGTGTTGGTGATTTTAGGCCTCTACGCACTTTTTCACTGTGTCCCAGTGTAAAATACGTACACTCTCTGTGTATGTGTGGTGAGAGTGGCCTGCCGTCCCATAGGAATGCAAAGGGAATGTGTGTGTCGATGGTAGTTCCTGATGTGTGGGGAGTGCAGGGGCCAGTTTGGTATGTGTGAACTCGTGAGATTAAATGCTGAGTGATGATGTGCGCAGATTTAGGGGCTCATTAGGATGGCGGACGGAAGAGCCACCGCGGCCCTGGAGTAGGCGGAAAAACCCTTTTCCGTGTCCGCCTGCCGCGGATACTCCGTCCGCCATATCAGGATAGGAAAACGTGTCAAATTTCCGTCCGCGACGGAAAAGGACGCACCGCCGCCGAACTACACACGACCACGTGGCGGACGGAACACATCCGGAGGCCACGCCGTACGTACTGACGTCTAAGACCGTCCCCCAAATCAAGATGGCGGAAAACACACATAAAAACGCAGCGGAAAAACAACCTGTCTGAACACGGCGGAATCCCCACAGCGAACATAGGTGACATAGCAGAGATACCCACCGCAAGCTGACCACCACCATGGACCCAGCGCTACACGCTTTCCCGATGCTCTTCGCGATCCACCACGTCCTAGTCATGGCCCACTATGGACGACGACGCAGGTAAGGCACAAACCATTGGCTGTCTGGAGGGGAATACCAGCAAGGGACGTGACATAGGGAGGGGGAGTGTCATGTTACCGAAACCACTGATGAGAAGCATATACGAATACACATTTGTAGTACGCAAGCAGGAATGACAACGACAGACCACGAGACTTGATAGACTACCTTTATTGTACAAAATAGGGGTATAATCACAGTGTATGCGTGAGCATGGGCAAAGTGGGCACCAGAGCAGCTACATCATTGGCAGTTAACGAGAGGGCAGAATGCAGTATCAGAGCATCAACAGGGCATTGTAGAGTACAGAGCAGGTACATCATAAGCAGGTAACGAGAGGGCAGTATGCAGTATCAGAGCATCAACAGGGCATTGTAGAGCACAGAGCAGGTACATCATAGGCAGGTAATGAGAGGGCAGTATGCAGTATCAGAGCATCAACAGGGCATTGTAGAGTACAGAGCAGGTACATCATAGGCAGGTAACGAGAGGGCAGTATGCAGTATCAGAGCATCAACAGGGCATTGTAGAGCACAGAGCAGGTACATCATAGGCAGGTAACGAGAGGGCAGTATGCAGTATCAGAGCATCAACAGGGCATTGTAGAGTACAGAGCAGGTACATCATAGGCAGGTAACGAGAGGGCAGTATGCAGTATCAGAGCATCACCAGGGCATTGTAGAGTACAGAGCAGGTACATCATAGGCAGGTAACGAGAGGGTAGAATGCAGTATCAGAGCATCAACAGGCCATTGTAGAGTACAGAGCAGGTCCATCAGAGGCAGCACGTGAGAGGGGCCAAGTGCATCAACAGTCCATTGCACTGAACAGGTCCATCAGAGGCAGCACGTGAGAGGGGCTAAGTGCATCAACAGTCCATTGCACAGAACAGCTCCATCAGAGGCAGCACGTGAGAGGGGCTAAGTGCATCAACAGTCCATTGCACAGAACAGGTCCATCAGAGGCAGCACGTGAGAGGGGCTAAGTGCATCAACAGTCCATTGCACAGAACAGCTCCATCAGAGGCAGCACGTGAGAGGGGCTAAGTGCATCAACAGTCCATTGCACAGAACAGGTTGATAAAAGGCAGCACGTGAGAGGGGCTAAGTGCATCAACAGTCCATTGCACAGAACAGCTCCATCAGAGGCAGCACGTGAGAGGGGCTAAGTGCATCAACAGTCCATTGCACAGAACAGGTTGATAAAAGGCAGCACGTGAGAGGGGCTAAGAGCATCAACAGTCCATTGCACAGAACAGCTCCATCAGAGGCAGCACGTGAGAGGGGCTAAGTGCATCAACAGTCCATTGCACAGAACAGGTTGATAAAAGGCAGCACGTGAGAGTGCAGAATGCAGTATCAGAGCATCAACAGGGCATTGTAGAGTACAGAGCAGGTACATCATAGGCAGGTAACGAGAGGGCAGTATGCAGTATCAGAGCATCAACAGGGCATTGTAGAGTACAGAGCAGGTACATCATAGGCAGGTAACAACAGGGCAGTATGCAGTATCAGAGCATCAACAGGGCATTGTAGAGTACAGAGCAGGTACATCATAGGCAGGTAACGAGAGGGCAGTATGCAGTATCAGAGCATCAACAGGGCATTGTAGAGTACAGAGCAGGTACATCATAGGCAGGTAACGAGAGGGCAGAATGCAGTATCAGAGCATCAACAGGCCATTGTAGAGTACAGAGCAGGTACATCATAGGCTGCACAAGTACGTGTCCCTACCAACCCGTCACAGGAACCACAAGAGTGCCACGCAGTTCTCAAAGGACACACCATGTGAAATAACATTTGAGTGAAGTGTTCAGCACCTCACATCACAGAATCAGGGGGACTGCGTGAACTACCTGCCTCGGACACACTGGCAGCACCAGCAACAGGAGTGTGAGACACAGCCACAGCCCGAGTGACACACACATGGGCCACGGACCCAGACACACTGGCAGCACCAGCAACAGGAGTGTGAGACACAGCCACAGCCCGAGTGACACACACATGGGCCACGGACCCAGACACACTGGCAGCACCAGCAACAGGAGTGTGAGACACAGCCACAGCCCGAGTGACACACACATGGGCCACGGACCCAGACACACTGGCAGCACCAGCAACAGGAGTGTGAGACACAGCCACAGCCCGAGTGACACACACATGGGCCACGGACCCAGACACACTGGCAGCACCAGCAACAGGAGTGTGAGACACAGCCACAGATGTAGTCACTGACACGTGAGCCACTGACCCAGACAGACTGCCAGCACCAGAAACAGGAGTGTGCAACACAGCCACAGATCTTCTAACTGACACGTGAGCCATAGACCCAGATACACTGCCAGGACCTGCAACAGGAGAGGGCACAACTGACACTGTGCCACCAGCTGATACATGAGAGTCAACTGCACCAGCACCACTGTGACAACTGAAATGATGAGCCACAGGGCTGTATGGGCCAGGAGGCAGGGTGGGCCTGGGAGCTGGGGATAGCTGACCTAGAGCCAAATGGGGTTGGCAGGTGTCAATGGTGTGTTTCTGCGTTTCTTAGGGATGTGTGAGTGCACCCTGGACAGGACAGGACTGCCAAGTGGTGGGGACTCCAAACAATCACCACCCACCATAGGTGGAGCATCTGCTGCCGGGGATCCGGTTTCTGGGGACGTGCTGGAGCCTGCTTGTCGTTTGCTCTGTGCCTGCCGCCTGGACTCGGAATCATGTGTAATGGGGGATGCAACAACAGGGGACACCCTCCTCTGCTTCTGACTGGCCTGGATGGGAGTGGAGGAATGGGGGGACTCCGCCGCAGAGACATCAGTTTGGCGTTTAGTAGAAAACATCAGCCTCAGTGCAGCCAGGGGTGAAGTATGCCTGTCCTTGATTGCGCCATTGTCCATGCTAGATGCCTTGTCCGTAGGATGTGCCTTATCCTTAGGTGGAGTGTTGTCTCTGGATGTAGCCTGTGCCCTGGTCGCCGCCCTGTTCCTGCCAGCAGACTTGTCGTCTGTGGTGCACCTGTCTCCAGTAGACACCTGCTCTCTGTGTGTGTCCCTGCCCTTGGGAGATGGACCTTGCTCTGCTGTGGGCCTGCCCTTGGGAGTCTCCCTGCTCTTAGTAGGTGCCTTTCTATTGTCACTGTCCCTGGGAGTGTCCCTTTCCTCTGCTGTGGGCCTGCCCTTGGGAGTCTCCCTGCTCTTAGTAGGTGCCTTTGTCTTGTCACTGTCCCTGGGAGTGTCCCTTTCCTCTGCTGTGGGCCTGCCCTTGGGAGTCTCCCTGCTCTTAGTAGGTGCCTTTGTCTTGTCACTGTCCCTGGGAGTGTCCCGTTCCTCTGCTGTGGGCCTGCCCTTGGGAGTCTCCGTGCTCTTAGTAGGTGCCTTTGTCTTGTCACTGTCCCTGGGAGTGTCCCTTTCCTCTGCTGTGGGCCTGCCCTTGGGAGTCTCCCTGCTCTTAGTAGGTGCCTTTGTCTTGTCACTGTCCCTGGGAGTGTCCCTTTCCTCTGCTGTGGGCCTGCCCTTGGGAGTCTCCCTGCTCTTAGTAGGTGCCTTTGTCTTGTCACTGTCCCTGGGAGTATCCCTTTCCTCTGCTGTGGGCCTGCCCTTGGGAGTCTCCCTGCTCTTAGTAGGTGCCTTTGTCTTGTCACTGTCCCTGGGAGTGTCCCTTTCCTCTGCTGTGGGCCTGCCCTTGGGAGTCTCCCTGCTCTTAGTAGGTGCCTTTGTCTTCTGACTGGCCTTGTCCAAGGTACAGTCCATGGACATGTGAGTATCCCTTGCCTTGGGAGTACCTTTTGTGTTGAATGCCTGTGTAGCTCCTGAAGGCATGTCCCCCAACAACACTTGTGGATCCTGTGTGTGTACTCCAGTGTATCTGACGTCGTCTACTTGAACAGATTTAGCTGATCTAGGGGATGGGGTCTGTGCCCTGCGTGCCCTGACGTGCTGTCTGACGCTGCTTCTAGTGCAATAACCTGTATTTGAGTCCTGCTCAGAATAATCACTACCCCCTGAGACATCCAGTGGTGTAGATGGGGAAACCGAAGTAGCACCCTGTTCATGCGACTGTACTAATGCAGACGACACACTGCTTGCCAATGACTGCACTGTCCTGTGTAGACCTGCAAGATCGCCATGGATCCCTTCCATGAAAGCCACCACCTGCCCCAACTTCCTATCATGGTCCTGGAAAGCATTTGTCATATTGGTCTGCCCCACACACAGCTGTCGCAGCAGATCAACGGCCTCAGCACACAGTGCATTTTGGCTCACCGTGGCAGGGGCAGCGGTGCCTGCACCGAACGCCACTCTGCTCCCCCTACTCCTCCGGCCACGAACAGTACATGGTGCAGTTGGCGGAAGTGTGGGCCCTGTGTGCTGTCTTCCGACAGAAGGTGATGAGTGCCCACTCCCAGTCTGTGACAACAGTGCAGGCTCACCAAGAGTGTCCGACGAGGAGGACGATGGTGTCTCCACATGCGAGTCCTCAGGGACGGTCCTGTCCCCCTCTCCGGCGCTGGCCTCCTCTGTGTCAGTCTGCGTGTGTGCGAAGTCTGAGCCGGACTCATTTCCCCGACTACTCTCCACCGTCTGTGGCTGAGTGTCCTCTGTCATAGCTGAAATGCACATAAAAGATGTGTGAGTCATGGGCATACTGACGTACAGAAGGAACAGGATTGCCAAATTACATAGCTGACAAACATTTTGTAGCCCTCATCCTGCACATGGCCCACCTCTACCAGTCATCCTCACATTTCCTGCCATGGGGCCATGGACCACTAGGGGATGTGCTTCAACACTCAACTACTAAGCAAGTGGCGTGTCAACATGGCGGACCTGGATGTCAAATGAGAACCACCCAATGGGACCAAAATGGCATCACAGACATACATACGCAACACGGAACTCAATAGTGTGTCTGTGCACCAATACATGCATAGCACTCACAGGTTTTCTACACAGACAGTATGCTCACCGCTAGTTTGCTGTTGATCGGCACTCAGACGTTCGGCCAGTTCAGGATGCGTCACTGCAATGATACGGTGCATGAGAGGGGTCATGGAGCGTTGGGCCAGACGGGGCGTCCTTGGAATCAGGCCCAGTGTTACTTCCGCTACATTCTTGCTCAGCCTGGAAATGTCGTCCCAGCGTTTGTGGCAGTGTGTATGTTGTCTGTTGCACACCCCCAATGCCCGTACTTCCCGTGCTATGCTCCTCCACAGGTCCTTGCGAAGGTGCAGCTTGACCTACCATGATGGGAGACAAAAGGGTTTAAGTCAGTGGACAGGTGGCCTGTCACACACATAGGGGCAAGACGTAACTGTCAGCAGCCATGCACAATCAGGAACATATGTCTAGCCCACACTACACAGCTAAGATAGAAATAGGCCAGATTATTTGGCCCCCTCACGCACACCAACATGTCCCACACTGCACTTACCACCCGTCCTGGTGCGCCGTAGAGGCGTCCATAGTTGCGGAGTACACCGTCCACGAGGACATCAAGCTCCGCGGCGGTGAAGGGTCGAGACCGGATCTCTTTGCCTCTCGACATGGCAAGATCACGGAGTATGGCACTAGTGCAGCAGTCGGTGGTCAGCTCAGCAGCAGCAGCAGCAGGTCGAGGTGATGGTCACAGGCAGCAGTCGATGGTCAGCTCAGCAGCAGCAGGTCGAGGTGATGGTCACAGGCAGCAGTCGGTGGTCAGCTCAGCAGCAGCAGCAGGTCGAGGTGAACAGGCAGCACTGGTCCCCAGGGTAGGGAGTGTCATTTTGGCCAACACACATATATAGGGCCCTCAGCACGTGTCAGTGGCATACGTCGCCAGCAATAGGTCAGCCCTGGAAGCGTGATCGTGAAATGGGCCAATTACTGGCCCTGTTGTTGCGGTGCACAGCTTCCTCTACTTGCGATTGGCCATATGCGGCCAGCGTCCCTCTTCCCATTGGCTGCATGTGCAGGGACCGTCACGGGCACACATCGGCAACCGCACGTGCAAGCCTCAGGCACGGATGCTTCAGTTGCAACAATGTTCTATCACTGGCGCCTCCATGGCGGTGCACGTACTCAGCGGGGGAGGTGCAGGCCTATACACCCTGTAGATGTACTCAATGGACATGCCAGTTCATGACCCCCCCTTACAGTCACCTTGCATCATCCACCGTACACCGGCCGGAGCGGCCGGGCCTAGGACGGCCGTGCCCGGCCATGAACACAACCGCCGTGCCCGGCCATGAACACAACCGCCGTGCCCGGCCATGAACACAACCGCCGTGCCCGGCCATGAACACAACCGCCGCGCCAGGCCATGAACACAACCGCCGTGCCCGGCCATGAACACAACCGCCGTGCCCGGCCATGAACACAACCGCCGTGCCCGGCCATGTACACAACCGCCGTGCCCGGCCATGAACACAACTGCCGTGCCCGGCCATGCGGTTGTGTACATGGCCTGGCGCGGCGGTTGTGTACATGGCCTGGCGCGGCGGTTGTGTTCATGGCCGGGCACGGCGGTTGTGTTCATGGCCGGGCACGGCGGTTGTGTTCATGGCCGGGCACGGCGGTTGTGTTCATGGCCGGGCACGGCCGTCCTAGGCCCGGCTGCTCCGGCCGGTGTACGGTGGATGATGCAAGGTGACTGTAAGGGGGGTCATGAACTGGCATGTCCATTGAGTACATCTACAGGGTGTATAGGCCTGCACCTCTCCCGCTGAGTACGTGCACCGCCATGGAGGCGCCAGTGATAGAACATTGTTGCAACTGAAGCATCCGTGCCTGAGGCTTGCACGTGCGGTTGCCGATGTGTGCCCGTGACGGTCCCTGCACATGCAGCCAATGGGAAGAGGGACGCTGGCCGCGTATGGCCTTTGGGAAGTAGCGGAACTTGAGCACCGCCATGGCACCGCCAATTATGTTATCTTGTCAGACGCTGCACCGTGATGTGTTGTGTGCAGTTGCGTCATGAGGGATGTGAGCGTGATAGGGAAAGGTCATATGTCATACAATATAGCATGTGTGTCCATACAATGCCCATCGGTCGGCACTCAATGGGCAACAGATGTGCATTTGTACGTGTTGACGTCGGGTGTGACCCTACAGACGTTCTTACATCTTCACAACTACACAGTACATCACGGCTGTGTGGACAAATTATGCATCTGTTGTCTGTGTCTTGTTCTGGCGAGGTGACTACAGTGGTGGTGGTACACATGCATTCCGTGTATGTGTTTTGTACGTTGTGTCACCATGCATGTAATTACCGTATGTACATCATTATTGGTGTTGGCATTTGTGCTTGTTGACATGGCGTGTGTATAATTATCGTTTGTGTGCATGCAGTTGCATGTGTGTCTGTGATGTGGCTACTAAACATTAGGGTGAAGGCTGAAGTTTTGTCAGTAAGGTTCACATGTGATGGAGTTGTACACGTATGCGTCGTTTGTAAGTTGACCTAAGCTACATCTCTCTCCCACACAGGAGGGCTCCAAATGTGCATCGGCCATACACTGTGCTGGAGGATATGGTTGACGAGGAGGTGATTCGGAAATTCCGGCTGGATCGACGTCGGTTGCTGGAGCTTGTGGCTCAATTGTCTCCTCATCTGCAGCCACGTAGGACGTATCCTGGGTCGATTACACCCACTGCAAAGGTCATGGCGGTACTACATTTCTTTGCTACTGGCACATTTCAGTACACAGTTGGACATGCCGGGGGGATGTCACAGGCCATGTTCAGCACGGTTCTTCGGGATGTCTTAACAGCTATGATGCTGTACAAGAATGACTACATACATTTCCCACGGCCGGAAGAGTTGCCAGCTGTCAAAGCTGATTTCTATGCACTGGGCCACATACCTCACGTTGTGGGCTCAATTGATGGCACACACATCGCAATCATTCCACCACGGGCACGGGAACAAGTGTTCAGGAATCGCAAACACTTCCATTCGCTGAACGTGCAGGTGGTGTGCCTGGCAAACAACATCATCTCACATGTGTGTGCAAGATTTCCTGGATCCGCACATGACGCCCACATCATGCGGAGCAGCAATGTCCCACGACTCATGGCTAATCTGCGACCCGGTCAAGCGTGGCTTGTTGGTGAGTGTGCAGTGGGGACTCTTGTGATCTCTGTGTTGCATGGGGTACCCACCATATCTTGTTGTGATGTTTGTCTCTGTCATCCCCCTACATAGGCGACTCGGCTTACCCAAACCGGCCCTGGCTCCTCAGTCCCCTACGTAATCCGAGAACAGCGGGTGAAATGCGGTACAATGAAGCACATGGAAGGACACGGAGAGTCATCGAACGTACCTTTGGACTGCTAAAGTCTCGGTTTCGGTGCCTCGATAAGACCGGAGGGGCCCTGCCTTACTCACCAGGAAAAGTATGCAGGATCGTGATTGCCTGCTGCATGCTCCACAACCTGGCAGTACGCAATGACATTGAACTGCTGTTGGACCCTGAAGACGAAGGAGTTCCTCGGCCTCCCATCCCACCCATGTCGACTGATGAGGATAGTGGTGAGGAGGAAGGTGTGGACCAGAGGCGCCAGCTCATAGATCGCTACTTCCCTTGAATGTGAGTAACTACCTCTAGTGGCGGTTGACAATGCCTCATGTATGTTTGCTGGTGTTGTGTGGATGTGGGGTTAATCAGCTGGGTGTTGTTTGTGATGGTTGCATATGTGTGTCTTCATGTCTTTGGACATACAAGTCTCCATGATGTGTGTGCTCTCATCTCATGCTTTTGTGATGCTTGTCGTTTGTGTAATGTTGCTGTGCATTGTGTTGTGATGTGTGTGAATCTGTTTCCTGACGTGTGTTTGCTGTCTCTGATTTTCTCTAGGTCACTCCCGCAGCGCCATGATCTTGTACGACTATGATCCCTGAACCTGTTTACGTCTGTTTCTGAAGGCAATCATGTGAATAAACATGGAGGCAAAACATCATTGTGTGAGTAAGTGCTATTTCTTTACAGGTTGTGCTTCTGTGCTGGTGAATATTTACAAGTAAGTGGGGTGGAGGGAGTTGGAGTTGAAGGTAATGGCAGATGAAATGTCCGTGCTGACACCACATTGGGGGGTGTCAGGATAGTCCAGCAGACCAGTGGGAATGATTGTCTGTGGGACAGGATACTTAGCTGGGTGAATGTCTGGCACAGGCAGTGACATTGTCATGGTCGTCCCCTCTTGGAGCGTGTGGATGGCGCTTCAACACTGCTCTCAGCCACTTCCTGCCTCGGCCGGCCCCTCCGTCTCTGAGGTGGAACAGAGTCAGCTGGGAGGGTAGGTTGTTGATGGGCCACATCCGTCGCCAGGGGCACAGGTGGTGGTGGCGGCGGTGGAGGCGGAGGTGACGGTGGCGGGGGAGGCGGAGGTGGCGGTGGAGGCGGAGGTGACGGTGGCGGTGGCGCTACGACACTTGGTGGAGGGGGGGGGGTGTTCCGGCCAACCCATTCCCTCCACATCGTTGCCTGCTGGCCCATGATCTGCAACATCTGGCCAAGGATGCCACAGATTTCGCGCTGGATGTTGGTGTTGTCCACTGAGTCCTGGTGTGCACGATCAGCGTTTGCCTGGGACCGGTCGTATGACGCCTGGCACCTGGCAAGGGCTTGTAGGGACTGTGCCACTGGCTGGGGTAGCTGTCCTTCCTCTGCACGGCGGTGTGTGGCTCGCCTGATTGGCTGATGTCCCGTTGCCTGTGTTTGTGGCCCACTCACCCTGCTTGTGTGTGAGGCAGATGGACCAGCGTTGTGCGCTGGGTTATGCTGGGTGGCACCGGCAGGAGTCGTGGTGCTGGCGGTACTGGTGGTACTGGTGGTACTGGTGGTATTGGTGGTGGTGGGGACTGTGCAGATCACAGAGACAGGTGTCGCTGGAGTCACACATGCGACGTTGGTCGGTCCCGGGAGTCCCTGTGAGCCAGATGGCCCTGGCTGCGTGCTTGGTCCCGCTCCATCCTCCGCACCGGAGCTGCCTGTGTCCTCGTCACCAGAGAGTCCTGTAGGTGTGGGAGGCGAGGCTGGAGGCCGGGTACTGGTTTCCCCAGTCAGTTGACGATCACCTGAGGGACAAGATAGAGCTGGTCAGTGTTGTGGACATTACATGGTTATGTAGATTTTTAGACATTTCTGTTTCCTGTCGCACACACCCCACCCTCCACCAACACCACCACCACCACCCTCCCCGTGAACATGGGGGCCTGTTGGGAGTTGTACTTTGGGCCTCTCACACACCCCACCCTCCACCACCACCACCACCACCACCCTCCCCGAGAACATGGGGGCCTGTTGGGAGTTGTAGTTTGGGCCTCTCACACACCCCACCCTCCACCACCACCACCACCACCACCCTCCCCGTGAACATGGGGGCATGTTGGGAGTTGTAGTTTGGGCCTCTCACACACCCCACCCTCCACCACCACCACCACCACCACCACCCTCCCCGTGAACATGGGGGCCTGTTGGGAGTTGTAGTTTGGGCCTCTCACACACCCCACCCTCCACCACCACCACCACCACCACCACCCTCCCCGTGAACATGGGGGCCTGTTGGGAGTTGTAGTTTGGGCCTCTCACACACCCCACCCTCCACCACCACCACCACCACCCTCCCCGTGAACATTGGGGCCTGTTGGGAGTTGTAGTTTGGGCCTCTCACACACCCCACCCTCCACCACCACCACCACCACCACCACCCTCCCCGTGAACATGGGGGCCTGTTGGGAGTTGTAGTTTGGGCCTCTCACACACCCCACCCTCCACCACCACCACCACCACCACCCTCCCCGTGAACATGGGGGCCTGTTGGGAGCCATGGACATGTTAGTGAGTTGGTGCCCAACGTGCATGGGTTGGGGCGTAGGAGATGTTTCTTCTCAGTTGTGTGAGCCTGACCATGTCGTGCTGATCGTGGTGCTTGGTTTGTACTCAGCAGTCTCTTCTCCTTCGTCAAGTCCGTCTAGGCTCTCTGGGTGTAGTATCACCAGCACCTTCTCCTCCCAATCGGTGTAGGGTATGGGCTCCGGGGGTGTGCCACCGCCAGTATGATTGGCTCTGGCAAAGTTTTTAGCTCGGATGCCCTTGACCCTGGTCTTCAGGTCATGCCACCGCCTCTGAATGTCATGCTTCGTCCTCGGCACAGTCCCCGACGCATTCACCCGAGTGACGATCCTGTCCCACATGTGGTTCTTTTGCGCCACGGACGTCTGCTGGACTTGGGCCCCGAAGATGTGGGGCTCAACACGGATTATTTCATCTACCATTACCCTCAACTCTGTCTCCGTGAATTTGGGTTTTTTTTTGGGTGCCATGGTGTGTGGTGCTCAGTGTGTGAGTTGAGTGAGTTGGGGGGTGCAGGTGTGTGGTGTGTGATGTGTAGGATTTGTGTGGTGGGTGTTTGTGTGGTGGGTGTGGTAGGGTGGTGGTTGTGTGTCTTCTATGTGAGTTTGCAGTATCTCGAATTGGGCCTCTTGCTAGCAGCAATGCTGTGATGCAAAGGATTGTGGTAGCGTGTGGGTGTCATTTTATAGTCATGTCTCAATGGTTGTTGGCAGTCAGGTGGTAGGTGGGCGTGTTGACTAGTGTGCATTATTGGATAATTGGGACGTGTCATGGCGGCTTGTGCTTGATGTTGGGGGGGGGGCGTTGACAATGTTTGTATGTTTGCTTTGGACTAGCGGTAGACTTCCTGACATTTGTTTGCCGCTAGGGATGTTGTGCGTGTTGCCCTTCCGCAGTGATGCTGTGGTTATCGTAGCATTCTTTCCGCCGCGGACGTGGATGGCTGTGAGTTCCGTGGTACGGGCGGATTTATCCTAATTGCGGCCACGGAGTATTCACAGGTATGGCGGTACATGTGTTATTTTCCGCGGTCATTTCCGTCCGCGGCAGTGGTTGTTCATTGGACTCCGTCCGCTGCGGACGGAGTTGGATGTGTTCCGTCCACCGCGGACGGTGTTGGTTATGATCCGTCCGCCGCGGTCGGAGTTTCGTCACATGATTATCCTAATCCCAACCGCGGAATCTCCGCGGCGCGGCCGGGAGTAAAATTTCCCCCACCATGGCGGACAGTACCCATTTCCGTCCGCCATCCTAATCGACCCCTTATTGTGTCATTTTAAGAGCCATAGGGCTCCAGCGCTTGGGTGCATGTTTTGTTTGAGCCTGCGGGCTCCAACGTCGGGCCATACCTGTTTACCTGGGCCCAGAGGGGCCAATGCTTATTATTTGAGGAGCCAGTGTGCTCCATGAGACCTGTTTATTTCCAGAGTCCCGTGGCTCCAACATTTGGCGCAGTTGTTTGAAGGGCCACTGAGAGCCCATGCCTTTACTCCTTTACAGCTGCCCAGCAAGTAGTGGGCAGCTGCATCATTTAGGCGCAATCTTTGAATGAGAGTCCTTGAGAGGGACAGAAGTGGCACAGAGGTGCCAGGCCTTCCACAGCTGTGCAGCACTTAGTGCCAGCTGCAGAGTTTAGGCCCCAGGTTGTTGTTCCCAGCTGCCCAGCAAGTAGTGGGCAGCTGCAACGTTTAGGTTTGAGCAGATGGCGCACCCCTGACTGGCCCTGCATTGGCAGTGTGCCCTGACATTCTGGACACAGGGCATTTGAGCCCCTTTGGAGATGCCCAGTTGGCCAGGGGGACGAGTAGATGTATAGGGTGCAAGGCCCTAATGTGATTTATGCGTAATGTGCAATGCCTTCATGCCTGTGATACCTCTAACTGTGTTTTCATGCTTGGGAGGTTGTTTTGCTTAGTATAGTTTATGCTAGTCAGTTTATGTTTCCCTACGTGACCTATGCCTATGGTGATTAGTATTGTGTAGTGTGTACCTACCTTTTACCAGTGGTTACTGATTGTCTTCTACAATTGTTATTTTGTGCTACATTTATTCTATGTTCTAGAAGTGCTATTTCTACTAAGTGCTATTTCTACTAAGTGCTGATTCTGACAGTGGCCCACGTGGCCCTATCTGGTGTAAATAATCCCCTGTGAATACTGCCCAGTGCCAGTTGGCACAATGTAATTGTGTGAATTTGATCTAATGTATTTATGGTAATACAAAGGCTATTTTTATATATAACCTTGTGTGGAGTTCCTTTTTGTGGTGAGCCTAGTGTGTTGCTGCTGTGTGTGTGTGTTGCACAAACGCTGTACACATTGCCACCGGGATAAGCCTGACTTCTCGTGCCAAACTACCAAGGGGTTGAGCAGGAGTTATCTTTGGCGTGTAACTCCCTTGCCCTGACTAGAGTGGTGGTTTATGCCTGGCTTTGGCGCAAACCTTAGCCAACCAGAAATCCCAGTTCTAACAGGCACCTTTGCTTCATGGTGCTAAGGTACCTCCGTTGGTGCATGGCAGATGCAAGTTGGCCATTGCAAGGACAGAGCAGAAGCGCAACCTATGGTACGATCAATCAATCAATACTTTATTTAAGTCGTCACATAAACTGCCATAAAAGGAACAAGAATAAGCATTCAACAGTAAAATATCAATAAAATATACAAAAAAAACAGATAGGAGTAAGGCAGGATCAGAATGTAGCAGCCTGCATATATATATATCTCTAAAACTTGCCCAAACACAGCATCTGCAGGAGCCAGTAGTATCAATCCAACAGCCAATGCCCCCACAGTAAAATCTGGTTTAACTCCTAGCCTTCCATTGTTCTCCCCAATCTCACTGATACATTTAGAAATGCGCAGGTCCCTTGGCAAACATCATGAGTTCCTACAAGTTGAAGATTAAACAGTGCACCCCTGCATTTCCTAAATCCCAAATGTTTTAAAAACAATGTAATAAATAATTTAAAATAAATCATGGAAAAAGTGCAAAAGAACATAAAGTGCATCACATTTTGTTCTGAGTAACCATCACATGGCAAGCCACCTCTGATGACACCCACAGAAGCTTAAAATACCTGACCACTTTGCAAACTCTAAAGCCATTAAGAAGAGTTCGCTCCCAACGTGACAATTCTATTGTAACATACAACACAGGAACCATGAATTCATGAAAGCTAAGATACATTTTTACAGACCTTACCTTTTTCTTATCGGATTTCTTTGTGGTAAGTGGTGAATAAAACAAAGTTGGTACATTCAAAATGCTTCACATGTTTTGCACACATGCTAAAACCAGGGAATGGGGAGGCCCTTATCTAAATTCAAATAGTCCAAAATAAGTTCCCTGTTCACATTTACCTCCATGTTAGTCCACACACTAACCTATAATAGAAGTGGTGCCATCCTAGCTAAGTAAGAGATATACCAAAGACTGAACTCCAACTGTAAGGTAAAATGGGAGCTCATAGGGGGTAAATCAAACTCCACCTGCAGATGCAATTCTCTTCAGACTGAAGGGTACTGGTGTTGCAGATGCACACTGAGCACTATAAATATTAAGGGTATGGGAAACTGTGTCCCTTGTGGTAAGTTAAGTAAAGCACAAGCCGTTCTGCATAATATGTGTGTGTAAGGACACCGCAAGTGATCATCAAATGTTAGACCTGGCACCATTGGCATAGGTCTCCATTCCATTTTTTGCTGTTGCCTCCTGTGTTTTTGCTATATTTTTTTTGGTCTAGATCTTTTGGGCACTTTGCCACTGCTATTTAGTGCAAAAATGCAAGTGCTCCCTATTGTAAAGTATTGTAATGGATTAGTGACTACATGATTGGCTTATTTGGATTACTTGTCAGACCCTAGTACAGTGCACCGCGTGTGCCCAAGGCCTGTAAATCAAATGCTGCTGGTGGGCTTGCAGCACTGTTTGTGCCACCCACTAGAGGAGCTCGTAACCTAAGGCTCAGGCCTGCCATTGCAGAGCCTGTATGCAGCCTGGGGGTGCCATGTCGACTTGGCAAATGCACCCACTTGCCAGGCACTAAACCTTCACGTTTCTACATGTTAGTCACCCTTAAGTTCAGCCCAAGGTACTCACATGGGCACGGTGCATTGTATGCAAAAAGTAGGACATGCCCTGATGTGCGTGGCATGTCCTGATAGTGAATTACAGCCAATTTTGTTTTTCACTATTGCAAGGCTACCTGTTCCCATAGGGCAGAATCAGCAGTTTGATTAGATCATCCTATAATCCTAACTGAATGAGGGAACTAGGTAGAAATTCGAGTTTAGTATGCCTGAAATCAAAGATAAAAAACATCTTTTAGTGAAGTTGGTTTTAACATTCTGTGTTTGAAAATACCACTTTTAGTAAGTAGGTATTTTCTTGCCTAACCATCCAAGCTTGCCTCTGCTAGGTTGTCTATTCCATGTCTGGTTTGTGAGGGACAGGGGCTGGGGTGGCTCCAGGAGACAGGGTGAGTCAGCACAAGGCTGAATATACCTATCTGCATAAGGAGTGGTGGGAGGAGTAGCACCTGGGCTTGAATAGGGCTGTGCCTGCCTTCCACAATGCTGGCTCCACCTCCTGTGGTGGGTCTGATGATCCTTGCCCACACTGACAAAGGAAAAAGTTGTGCACTGGCAGAATGCACCGAGAACTGGTTTGGACGAGGTACAGACACTCTCTGCCTTCAGTGACAAAGCCTTTATGATTATAAAAAGGGGGACCCAGACCCCAGAACTTTAGATCACTTCTGGAATCAAGACAAACTTTTGCTGAGGAGAAGAACCAGGAAACTGAAGGAGGAGACTACCCCTGTGCTGTGTGCTGTTTGGGGGGTTGGCTTGCTTCATTACCAAAGAAAGGAGCAAAAGGGAATGAGTGTGTTTTCGTCATCTTCAAGAAGAATCTCCAAGGGCTTGAACTGTGCTTGCCTCCTGCTTAAAGGCTCAGGGATACAAGACTTCACCACCACCTCCCCCCAGAATACCCTTGCTGGGAATTGAAGTGCCTGCTGTTGTGCTGGGCCTTCTAAGAGACTGCGTGTCGCTGGGAGCTGGAAGCGACTCAGCGAAGAGAAGCGGGTTGCCGCCCCAGAAGTTGCCATCGCAGCTCCAAAGAAGCATGCCGCCGCTGCTGCCATCACATTACTGAAGCGTGGAGAAGCGTGTCCCAGGACCTGTCGCAGCTCAGACGTTTATGAAGTCGACGCACGAATGTCAGCTGTCCAAGCATTACATCTACATTGTCGCACCATAACAAACATGCCATTTTGTCAAATCGGATCGCAGTAAGAAACCGGTGCGTCAGGAAGCGAGCATCAACTCCCTTGCGCAGCAGTATGGAACCGCCACATCCACTCCCCTGAGTGTAAGGAATGGGCCATCACCTTACCTGTAACCCTTTTGTTTGTTTTGCGTTATGCATCCCAGGTACTATGAGAGAAAATTGTTGCATTTACAATCTAAAGTGAACTAAGCTATTTCTACCATTTTAAGGACTTATTTGGATTACAGTATTGTGGATTTTTGTCATTTGGTCTTGTGTTAAGTGTAGTAAAGACTACTTATTTTTCTGAACCTGTGTGGTGTCCATCTGTAGTGTTTTCACTCTATTACTGTATGTGTTCACACATTCTTTACACACTGCCTCTGAGATAAGCCTGTCTGCTTGTGCCAAGCTACCAAGGGGGTGAGCGGGGGTTATTTTAGGAATGTAGTCTCTTATTCTGACTGGAAGCAAGGGTCCCTATTTGGTCAAAGGTACCTACCTCTGCCAACTCTAGGCCCCCATTTCTAACATAAAGTAATTAAAATCAATCTCAATTCCTAATGGGTTCCCCTTGGCCATTAACAAGGCAAGGTTTTTTTTTCTTGATCCATTTGCCATAATAATTAATTTACCATAGTTTGTGACCTGGGTTACTTTGCTTATAATTCATCAACATCATCCAGAGTTTTGGTCTGTTAATGAAATGGAAAGCAGCTGACAGATCCATAAAAGCCAGGTTGGGCAGCGCTTAGCAATGGAACATGTGCCTATAATCAAATTCAGATTCAAGCACTGTACCCAGGCCCTGGTGAAACCTGAATTAATAAGGGCATAGGATGTTGTTAGAGTTCGTCCAGCATTTTAAATGATTAAATATCACCTGCCCAATAATCTTGACCTGACATCTGTAAGAAAGATTGGGCGTTACAAGTCCCTTTTTTAAAGATCGACACTATGGTATAGTGACCAAGATTCAGGGATCTCCCTACCTAGTGTATTGTTAAAAGTGTTCCTTATTTGGGGCCACCACAAGTCAGTGTTACACTTAATTAAAGCAATGGGGACCACATCCAGTCCTGATGCTTTACAGTTGGCGCTTTCTCTGATAGCAAGGGTTACTTTATGTAGGGTAATTATCATAGATGGGGATAATGGCTTAAGAGGGTGTTTGGTGGTGGGAGATGCGCGAGCGCGCGATTCACAATGACCACCTCCGAGAGAGCTCAAGCGCGTTTTTACCTGTTTTTATATAAAAACAATTACATTTTGTCAGATTTTTACCCACAAAGAGGTCGCTGCGTAATTAATGCCAGTATCTGTGCTGAGGAGCTGTTTCCCACGTTTCTGGACAGTGGAAGTAGTGTTTCTCTTCTTCAGGCTCCTACACCCAGCTCTGTCTTCAGGTACTGCCAGACTTGTCTGTCAGGGGGGCGGAGTGAGCACTTAAGAAGGGGCCTGACTTGGGCCGAGCCACTCCCACAGACCATTTTAGCTGCTGCACCAGTCATTTTCAGGATATTTTCCCAAATAACACTCTATTTTCTCATTAACTTTATATTTCTTTACAAATGTAATTCTTTATACAAGCAAATGGAAAACAAATTCTCTTCATAATAAAAGGAGACAGCAGGTTTCACCTCTGCCAATTAAATCTAAGGTGGTAGAGTGAACTGAACCTTCCTTATCTTTAATTCTGGATGAAATACAGGCACTTCATGCTAATACAGATACAATTGCATCAGAGATTAAAAGCGTGCGCAAAGAAATGGCTAGCTTATCAATGAAAATCTCTAATAATTCAATTAAAATACAAGATAATAAGGTTAAAATTGACGCTTTTAACCCACTTGCGGCGAAAATATCACTTATGTCTACTCAACTCTTAGATTTGGAAAATGGCAACAGACAATAAAACCTACGCATTTACCGGAAGATGTTGAGGGTGCTAACTGCAGATTATATTTGGAAAATCTGATTCCTGGCCTCTTAAAAATCAAATATCTAGAAATATTTGAAATTGATAAGGCACACAGGATTCCTTCTCATCGCAACCCTCAACACACAAAACCTGGACAAATGATCTTTAAAGTTCTCCATCACCACAAGTTCTGTGCTGCATTGCATTATATGAAATATTCAAAATATGTAACTATTTTATGAAATTTTAACACACACCTTTAAATCATATAGGTGTAAAATTGAATGCAAAAATAAAATTGATAACAATGAATAACAAATGGTAGGACATTGACAGTAATGAAAAGTAAAAATATTCTAAAAAATATAAACTTTTGCAAAACATAATTCCAGCACGTGGAAATTATCGACATAACTTAATCCTACCTCCTAGAGGGAAGTTTATTTATAAACCATCCCGAAACCTATGATTTATTGTGCAGTGTGAATATGTAGTCATTCTGTGCGCATCCAAGATACTTGGCTAGCAAATTGATAAATTCTCCTTTACTGTTTACAATACCCTGCCTAATAATTGAATAGGTATGCTTCCTATTTCTTTACATGCATGCTGTTGCAGCAAGCTGAACCAATTGCACATGGGCGCCGGCAATAGCTCCAAGAACATGGGGAAACTGCAATCTCATAGAAAGCTTGCTTGATGATGGCATCCAGAACAGGTTTCAAAATTGAATGAAAACATCCTGGGAAATACCTGCCAACATGGTAGAAGTGTTCTGCCAGTTCCCAGATACCAGATGAGATACTGCCATTAGTTTCCATTTGGAGTATTAGCACATGAAGGACCTGTTGACGCTTGGAAAGTTGGACAAATGAATCTGATATTTTCTCCTTCTTCAATCAGTACACTTTGATGACCTCCTCCTTCCTTAGATCAATGAGGTTGATCCTCAACTTTCCCCTTCTCTGTAGCTGGCACAGACACAAAATTGACTCACTCATAGAATAACAACCTCCATGGCTGGAAAGATTTCTATTTCCAAACCACCTATATAATAATGTAATTGTGTCACTTGTTGTCCCACTAGGGTCATGCCTAGCATTCTAATGCACGTCTAGCCTTGTTGTACATTGCATGACATTGCTTCATGCAGTGTCTGCTTTGTAAAAAAATATCTCTGCATTCATCTAGCATTACCATTTGCATTGGGACACACACTATCGTAACAGAAGTTTGCACAACACAGTACTTGCATCATGCAACCCAACAAAACTGACTGCATACTTTTGAAAGAACGATTTAAGTGCTTGTGAAAGCACTTAGTAAATCTTGTCCTAGGCTTTTATGAGGAGGGTGCTTCTCTGTAAATTTAGGGGCTGGGGCATCATGGATTTGAGTGAAGAGGTGGGCCTTGCTTCTTGGGTAGGAAGTGATTGGGGGACCAGGAAATTCTTACAGCTGCCATGGGCAAAACAGAGTTCCTGCAAGGGAGCCCACCATGAGTTATTGCTTTAGCAGACTTTTACCTGCTATTGGCTGTATGATGGAGTGGGAGGGTACCCTGACATAGTGCCATTCCTAAGGGTTCCTCGAGGATGGTGAGTAGTTCCCAAGGAATGTTCCCCTGGTGGGGAGTGCAAGAAAAAGAGTCCATGTTCACCATAGATTATATGTATTACTACTAAGGCTTTGGTAATGTATAGATTGTTTGGTTTATGGTTAACAGAAAGAAATAACTCTGTAATGAAAATTAAATGGCCAACTGATTTCCACTTTATTTGGTCTATGCAAATCGGTAATAAAGTTTGGGCTAAACTACACTCCACTGCTCATTCTGCCAGTTTGACTTTCACCTTTTGTCGTGCAGTTTTCACTGATCTGTAGCATTTGTGGATTACATAGAACTTGAGATGGTGCCAGATTGATTCCATGCACCCCACAGGATATGTTGTCCCATAGACCAGCTAGCTCACACTGCCACCATTAGCCCCCCTAAATCTAGGCAAGGAGCAAACCGTTCTGGCAACCACTAACAATGAAAACCCTGTTCCCTCAGGAAGCATGGTGACAGACCTACAACCTTTCACTCATACACTTGTGCTCTTGTTTGCTCAGAGATATTCAAGGAATACACAAAGGGATATTTAAAATTTTTATTGAACTGAAATGATTCTTGTATAGAAAATATGTGCTGCAGTGATCAATAGGCAGAAGCAGATGAATGTTATAATAATGTCAGGAGAGTGAACAGAATAAAAAGTTCCACCATCATGCACAGGCAGCATATATATTCCAGCATATGAAAATATAACAATCTGGCATACTGCTATTATGCAAAAGCCTAACCTACGTGTCTAGAGTGTATGTGTATATTCTGCCAAGAAACCACCTACTGGATGATCTAACCCCATAACCTGGTAGGTAAGAATGTAGGATCCCATTATGGTTATAAGATGGACACCCCTCACAGAGATGTCAGTCAGCTGCTAGGCAAAAGGTTCAGCATGTAGGGGCTTCCCGAAGTCAGCAGAAGTGCATCCTCTAACTATACCCGGAAACAGATGTTTATATACAGGAAAAGGGCAGAGATTGTGATCAGGCTATCATTGTTTGTATTCTACAGATCGCTGTATCGACGTAAATAACAAACACATTTGTGCAACGTACATGTAGGCCTTGTACACAATGGTAAGGCATATGATAGTGTTCTTGCAAAGTTGATTTGTGTAAGCAAGGTCGGTGTTTCCAGCAAACTATCCCAAAGTGTCACAAAGGTAAATCTGTGTCAAAAGTCTATGTGAAAAGTGAAGCCAAATTTAGAAAGATATGTGTACATGTAATAATGGCAACATTTCCTACCAGCCCTAACTGGGATGCATGACACCCACTCCTAGGACATAAGTCGGCTAGGAAAATGGATGCTGGATTCCCGACACTGAATGTAGGGTATTCTGCATGCGTATTAAGTCGGAGAACAGTTTGACCCGTTCTGCGTAATCTGGAATTAATGTTCTGCCAAAATTTAGGAATCCTAATATGAATTGCAGTCCTTTTATAGTCATTGGAGGTTGGACCAGTGCACATTTTTCTAAAAAATGAGTTGCCATGCTTTATCCTTCATTTGATAATTCATATCCCAAAAATAGGACACTGAGGTGAGATATTTTTGATTTTTTGAAATTCAATCTATAGCCTATGTGAGTAAAACCCAGGATTATGCAGACAACTCTGGTCACATTTTCAATAAGGTTATAGTACATCAAATATATGTCATGAACATAGGACAAAGCCTGACCATCAACATTTTCAAGTAGTTCTGTAACTCTGGCTGAGAACAGCCCAGTTCTATTCTTTATCCAATGTGGTAAACAGCTGAATTGTTTCTGAGAACCTAGCACAGTGAAGGGTGTCAAATATCTGCTTCCAGGCACTATATTTTTGCACAAAAAATCCATTTGAGATATCTTGTGTTGTTTTGTATTTCTTCTGCACAATGTTATTCATTAGTGCGGCACTGTGTGTGTTTTGTACTGCAAATGTATGAGTAGCACTGTTCAAATGTCTGTATTCCAATACTAGACAATATGAATGATCATGGTCAAGGCTCCCTGTTCAGTCGTGGAATGCCCGTCTGGAGGACACCCAGCCTGAGAAGGGCTGTGATCCGGTGTCTACAGATGCTATAGTGAGGAATTGGTTGACCAATGCAGTGGACCATGTACTTCCACTCAAGAAGATGCTCATTAGGGATAAGAGAAGGGGGTCTGCCCCTTGGTATACCCCAGAGCTCAGAACCCTGAGGCAGAACTGCAAACGCGTGGAGAGACTATGGAGGAGGAGCCCGGAGACAGATAGCAGGGAAAAATATCGCATGGAACTAAGAATATATAAACGTTCTATACGTACTGCTAAGGCCTCCTTCTTTGGGGAAAGAGTAAATCACGCCACGTCCTCATCCAGGGAAGCCTTCCTAGTGATGAAGGAGCTTCTTAAACCGCCTGAGCCCATTCTTGTCTACGACAGGCCACAGGAAAAATGTATGGAATTAGCTACCTACTTTAAAAACAAAATTGACATCATTATTAGTTCTCTCCCCCCAGTGGTGGGAACATTCCCCCCTTCTGAGGACTTCAGCATGTCGGAAAATCGACTGATGTCATTTGGTCCTGTATCTTCAGGTGAAGTGCTGAAGGTCCTCGGGAGCCTGAAAAGTGGCTCACCTCGGGACCCTGTCCCGATGCGGTATCTAAAGCAGGCCGCCCTGGCGATAGGAGAGCCCTTGACCAATCTGATCAATCTCTCGTTCACCCAGGGGACTGACTGGAAGAGTGCGGTTGTCAAAGCGCTTCTGAAGAAGCCGGGCCTGTGTGGAAAAGTAAATTTTGCCATGTTCTGTGTCCCTACGTGTCATCCATCATATGTTATGTGTGCATGATTAAATATGCATATGTTATTCCCCATGTTCGATTAATGACGCAATTACAGTTGTGTCCATCTCTAGTATGCCAGTTTCCAGTCCTCGTGAATACTACGAATATCAGGCCTATGTAAAGCTACGTTGCCACGTTTCTCAGTGTGCACGTTATTCTATTATAAAGTCCCCGTTTCTAGGCCTCAAAAGGGCCTGGACACCAGATTCAGCTCCTGTCTCCTGACACTTCGCTGAGGAGCGATACAGCCCCCACCTGTATCCTCGACCCTTCACTTACTTCCTGCCTCGCAGTGCCCGGCTCAGCCTGGCTCAGTCTCTGAGTCTGCCAAAAGTATGTTATAGTTCCAGTTATCAGTTCAGTCCTCCTTCTCTGCATTCCTAAGCTACTGAACTGCATCAATAGTTTCCGTCATTGTCTAGCCTTCACGTCTCCACGTTAGAGAAATACTGCATTTAATGGTCATTTAATATTCTTCATCACGCACTACATGTAGAATAATGCATGGTCCAGTCTTAGAATCAAGTTAGCCTTTCCTCTCCTGACTTCTAGTTTATATCAACATGTTCTCTAAACATCAGATACTAGATACTGTTTAGGTACATGTCGCCCTGACTCTCCAGACTTCAGTCTCTGCTCCTAGCACAGAGTTCATAGCCCCCAGCTTCTCCTAGTGATACGTCATTGCCAGTTTGCGCGCACCATCAGGTTAGAGGTCCCGGCTCCTTAGGTAGCCCCCTCCATGGTTTCCGCCCCATTCATGACATATTCTGTTACGTTTGCATCACATGTCTATGTATACGCCCAGTTACACCTACTTTCGCCCTTATCTTTCGCGACTGCTACGCGTCACGCCTTCTGCTCCACCCACTGCTACGCCTACTGCAATGTAATGCTATGTGTTTGTGTTATGTATATATGCTCATGTATTGTTATTAAAAGTCAGCGCGCTCATCCCAGACCCAGCCCCAGCAGCTGCTGGGCCCTGTCATCCTATTCCTATGCAGGTTGTCCTGTTCCTGTCCTTATGCTGTATTAAACCTGCAAAACTCCTACTACCTCGAATCTTGACTCTTATTTATTGAGCTATCTGTTATGTTATATGTCTAGTCAAAAAGAGAGGTATTATTTATTTATTTACCACATAATGGCGCCCGAACAGGGACTTGCCCTTTCCCCACGCGTCGGTGAAGCCACGCCGACCCCCTGACCCTCTGCAGTCGTGACGGAACTCTTCTGCGCACCGGCAGATATTTCTGCTTCAAGTATCCCTCAGGCCCACGGAGGAGACGGAGGAGGCGGTCCAGCATCCAAACGAGACGGTGGAGGAACGCGGCGAGTCCCGACCAGAGCCCAAGCCAAGAGTCCAAGGTCCGAGGTATCCGGAGGCCCACCCGTAACTGAAGTCCGAAGTTCGTCGTCCGTCGTCGTAGCAGTCCAGTCCAGTCCGAGGCTTTCCGTTCTTGCTGCCCGGTGAGTACCTTTACTGGGGTAGTATCTAGACAGGGTCAATCTAAATTGACTCTGGTCCGTGGGTTGGTGGTACACAGACTCACAAACGAAGTGTTCATCTAGGTGGATACGGGTCTTGATGCGTCCCTTTATGGGACCGGTATGTTCCGTACTGTTTCAGCAGTGCATCCAGTAACTCTAGTCTGTTCCGTTCTCGAGAAATTCTTGTGTTTCTGTTCTCAGTATTCCAGGTAATATTCTGTCCGAACTGTTATGTTATGATGTTGTTCAATGTATTTCCAATGTCGTGGTATGCCTGAATTGTTCTCCAAATTGTTATTGTTTCTCGTGTATTGTATTGTGTTCCGATTCAAGTTTACAATGTCTCTCTTTTCGAGATTACGTCAGCTAAAAACTAGAAAGGGTTTGTTAGAAGAAGCAGTTCCTGTTCCGCCGAGGGACAGTCCAGGTCATTTTATGTATCAGAAGCATGGCATAAGCGCCATATTGTATCTAGATTTATGGGTAGAGTATACCAAACAGTTAGAAGAAAAGTATAGATGGCCCGTATCGGGTACATGGGATGCCGAGTGCATCATGCGAGTAGAAGAAGCATTATGGAAAAAGAAAGCCAGACAGTCACAGAAAGATGCCATCGAGTTATGGCGTAAAGAATCTCATAGAAGAACTGAAAAGGAAATCAGAAAGTCAGAATTAAGTAGAGAATCCTTAGAACGAGCACAAGAAAAAGAACTAATCGAGATAGGTGAACAAGTCAAAGCCGAACAGTCAGACAGACAGAGGCATGCCCTTATTAGGGGTATGTATCCTCTCCTTGCCGAGGGCTTGCCAAAAGCGACCCCAGAGGCATCCAGTAATTTCCCGCCACCATTAGTTCCGACCAAGCTACGTCACAAACAGACCGCAGCTGATATTTTTATTTCGTCCTATTTGGACGACACAGTCCCAGAATATGCAAATCCTGTTCGCGCTCCACCAGTCCCTGTAAATCAGGCACTTCCCGCTCCTCCAGACACCGGAGTACCTGTTACGGTACCCCCGGTCCAGTCCGTCACACAAGTCCAGCCTACATTTCCATTTCCCACTCTGCCAGGACGAAGAGCCTCAGTAGACCTAGACTCCAGTTTAGGGGCCGCAGGGGGAGGTACTCCTCAAACCCCGCCGCCACACAAGCGGTTAACGACAGCCGAATTACATGCACAAGCGTCACAGCGTACGCCCAGACATCAGACTGTAGCAGAAATAAGAAAATCCCTTGCCGAATGCGGCTATGATCCAGTCCCAGGCGAGGATAATATGGTTTTATATTCATTCCGCGTAAGAAAGGTGGCCGAGTATCTAGTCACCTTACCGAATATGAAAGAAGATCTAGACCGAATATATCGTTTCATCCGTACAGGGGATGATCCAGAAAGTATTAGCGAGGCCATGTCTCAAAGGAAGGCCGAGATCCAGCTCATGATATTAAAGTTTCTGATCAATTGTCTAATAAGAGAACAAGATTACCCGTCTAAAGATCCGGCCGAAATGAAAACCCTGACAAGGTGGAGTGATAATATAGCCGAGGGTAAACACAAGACCGTCGGTGCTATGGAGAGTATGTACAAGAAAATCCGTAGAGAAATAATAAAGATACACGAACAACGTAAAGCAGCACAAGTAAGCGAGAAAGAAAGTAACTCTGATACTGAAGAGGTAGAGGACGAGAATCCCGCCAGAATAGCGTATGTAGGAAAATCTAGATTTCCAGATCGCCATTTACGCCTAGAACACAAGTCTACTTTCCATCATCCAGCACCAGAACAAGGTTCTCTAGAACAAGTGTTTCAAGCTACCGATCACATTCTGAAATCACGAATCGGTTACAGTGAGTTAAGTACCATGCATGAACAAGAACTAGCCCGATCAGCAGTCCGATGGATTACTGATTCTACCACTTTTCCAGACGAAATAGTGGCACAAATGTTTCTGAAAATGCCCCCAGCCGAACAACGACTGGCGGGTATGTATATGATTCAGCACCTCATTACTTTGTATGAGGGTCAACACTCTGATCCAGGTCCGTTACATGATATCCTGAACGAGTTACTCCAGTATAGATGGAAAGGTCTAGGTACCGATTTAATTAGTGTCATTCTAGAACAGCGCCACAAATATAGGACGTTTTTGAACCCGCATTTTGTTCATGCCTCACCTCCAGAAGGTAAACCATTTTACATGGAGAGACAGAATCCGTTACGAGAAGTCCACCCAGTTAAAGGAACGGGTGGCGAACTAGAACGAGTGTTTGTTTACACTCCAATTACAAAGATGGAACTCCTCGAGATGAAGAAATTAATTCCCTGTCATGACAAAGATCCAGCAGGGTTCCATAGAGAATTAAAAGACATGCTCCGTATGGGAGAATACACATACCCAGATATAATTAAAATGTTAAAGGTTCTGCTGCCCGCAGGGGTGTATGAAAAGCTCAAGGAAAAAGAATGGGAGGTGGGAGAGAAAAAGATCGATTGGGCAGTCCTAGAAGCTGAAGACAAGGCACGAGTACCAGGTACCGGCCTTGGAGATAAATGTAAAGAATTACCAGAATTATTGATACAAGTTTTACCCCGATTATTGACAACTAGAAAAGAAGACTGGGATGCAATCTCAGCCTGTAAACAGAAGCAAGATGAGGATATTAGTGATTTTTATTCTAGATTTGAAAAATGTTTCAGCATCAACAGTGGCCTCAAGACAAGTAGTGAGTCATACCCTCACCTTTTTGTTACCAAATTAGTCGAGAATTCAAGTCCACAAATTAAAAATCGAGTTCTGAAAGTCGAAAGTACCTGGCAAGCTAATACCCCGTCCCAGATGTTGCAAATGCTTCAGTATCATCAGAATAGAATCAGAGAAGAGCAAGAACACGAGAGAAAACGTATGAAAGATACGAAAATGAAAGTACTAGTTGCACAATCTGTTCCTCAAGACAGTCAGAAGAGGGGTCCGAATCAAGCCAGTCATCCTGCAGCTCCCGTTAAAGGGAACTGCAATTATTGTAAACAGCCAGGTCATTTTATAAATGAGTGTGCAGTTCTGAAACACAACATAGCTACTGGTAAGACTAAAGAAAGACCACGTCCGCCTAGACAAGAACAAGTTTCACAGATTCCTCAGCCACAGAATGCACCACAGACAGTTACCGCACCGCAGCCTATTGCTGCAACACAGCATGTTACATCGCAGATGTACCAGTATGCACAGTCTGAGTATCCAGAGTACCAGCAGTATTCATGAAACAGCCTAGAGAGGGAGGTAGGCTTGCCTCTCATCGAGATACCTGTAGATCAAGAAGGTCCCTATGTTCACAGTCAAGTATTAGGGAAAGACAGAAAGTTTTTGATTGATACAGGGGCAAGTAGGACCACAATTAGTCACGCCGAAGTTCCAGGGGCTCCGCTCTCAGGCTCAAGAAATGTTTCCCTTGGATTTTCAGGAAAACCTATCGTAAATGAGATTTCAAAGCCAGTTACTCTAGAAGTAGGTCCATTGTCCCGCACTACTGATCTGTTACTTACTAAGTCATGTCCAGAAAACCTATTAGGCATTAAAACACTGAAAGAGTTAGGTGCAGTTATATGCTGTTCCCCAGAGGGAATACGATTGTTCCTACGTGACTTCAAGGGTCACTATGTATTACGAGATTTTGATTCAAGACTGTCTAATGTTCCGCAGCACTTATGGGCGCAAGGTCCAACTGATGTAGGTTACATGCAAATCACACCCTATCGTGTGACTCTCAAGCCAGGTGTAGTGTTACCACGAATCAGACAGTACAGATTGCCACCTGAGGCTGTAGCAGCCTTATCCAAAATTATTGACGAGCTCATGGCTCAAGGAGTAGTTGTAGAAACTGACTCCAATGTATGTAATTCTCCGATCATTCCAGTCATGAAACGTACTGATCCAAATGCACCCCCAGTATATCGATTAGTGATTGACCTACGAGAGCTTAATAAATGTATTATTCCGCAGTACCCAGTTGTCCCAGATATCTCTTCCCTATTGACAGCCATTGATTCCGAAGCCACGTTCTTCACTGTCATAGACCTCAAGAACGCATTTTTCAGTGTTCCTATTCATCCAGACAGCCAGTTCCTTTTCGGATTTTGTTTAAATGGAAGGAGCTATATGTTTACACGAGCTCCTCAAGGTTTCACAGAAAGTCCTAGTATTTACAGTCAAGCACTCAAGAGACAACTAGACAACATTCACATGCCAACTGACACTGCCCTGCTCCAGTATGTCGATGATCTACTGATCACAGCCCGTTCTGAACGTGCTTGCGAGCGAGCATCCCTTACAGTTTTGTATTTCCTAGCCGAGATGGGGCACAAGGTGTCCCCTTCTAAGCTTCAATTCTGTGTCCAGCAAGTGGTCTACTTAGGACACTTACTGTCCAAGAGGGGTAGGCAGTTGACACCAGACCGTATCCAGTTAATAGCGAGTCTTCCTCAGCCCAAGACCCAGAAGGAGGTACGTGCTTTTATCGGCCTCACTTCTTACTGTAGACAATGGATTCCTCAGTATGCATTTCTAGCCAAACCACTGATACGGTTAACGACACAGGAGGCAGCCGTATCGACTGTCCTCCCTTGGACATCTGAACATACACTTAGTTTCAATGAGTTAAAGAAAGCCCTATGCCAAGCTCCAGTTCTAGCGACACCGAACTACAGTAAGCCTTTTACACTTTTCGTCACTGAACGCGAAGGTACAGCATTATCTGTTCTCACACAAGATCAAGCAGGACAATACAAGCCCTGTGCTTATTTTTCGAGCACATTAGATCCTGTAGCCCAGGCTCTGCCTGCGTGCCTCAAGTCAGTTGCAGCCACAGCCCTAGCTATCAGACAAAGTGATTCCATAGTCTTAGGACATACCTTGACAGTACAAGTTCCACACTCTGTGGAAGTTCTTTTAAACCGAACACAAACTCAGCACTTGACAATTGCACGTTTAACAGGTTATGAATTGACACTGTTCCAGCCTCACATAGAAATCAGACGCTGCAACATTTTAAATCCTGCTACACTGTTACCATCAGTTACTTCGAATCCTGACCCACATGACTGTGTGGAAGTAGTTAACATTACGACAAAGCCAAGACAAGATCTGACAGATATTCCGTTATTAGATCCCGACCTGACACTTTATGTGGATGGTTCATGTATGAGAACAAGTACAGGAGAACTAGTCGCTGCGTATGCAGTGACTACTGACACTAAAGTTATAGAGACACACCGTATTGATACCCTGTCCGCTCAAGCAGCAGAGCTAGTTGCTCTGACACAAGCCTGTATACATGCCAAGAACCAGAAAGTTAATGTTTACACAGATTCACGTTATGCATTTGGAGTTGTACACGACTTCGGAGTGCTCTGGCAGGAGAGAGGTTTCATGACTTCTCATGGAACCAAGATTCAGCATGGTCTCCTTATTCAAGCTCTGTTAGATGCCATACATTTGCCGACATCTATCGCTATCATGAAGTGCAAAGCACATACGAAAGTTACTGACATTATTTCCCAAGGTAATGATCTAGCAGATCGCACAGCCAAGCTTACAGCACAGACTCTAGACATTCCAGTTAATCAGACACATACTCCAGATCCGACCACATGTATGACAGTTAAGGACCCTACACAAGATGTCATAGACATACAGTTACATGCTACTCCCGAAGAAATCAAGAAATGGTCCGAACAAGGAGGGGTCCAGACAGATCAAGGATGGTTAACGAAGGGTAGAGCCACATGGTTTCTCCCCGACTCTATGGTTCAAGTCATTATTAATACCGCACATAGTCCAGCACATTTAGGAGAAAAAGCTATGTTAGACAGTATCCAGAACATTTGGTTTAACAAGCATTTACGAGCTGCAGCCAAGCAGAAAGTCCGTACCTGTATGATATGTTGTCAGTTTAATCCAGGTAAAAGTGTCCCGGTGGAACAAGGTGGATTCCAGCCCCCTGACCACCCTTTTGAAGTCCTCCAGATGGATTATATTCAGATGGAGCGATGTCGAGGTTTCAAGTATGTCCTTGTAGTTGTATGCGCTTTGTCCAGGTGGACAGAAGCATATCCAGTCCCAGATTACACAGCCGCGACCACTGCCAAGCAGTTGGTTCGTGAGTTCTTCCCTCGTTATGGACTCCCTAGAATCGTATATTCTGACAACGGCCAGCCATTCTCATCTGAACTCATGAAGCATGTTTCCCTGTTATTAGGGTACCAGTGGAAGTTTCATTGTGTACGCCATCCTGAAGCAGCCGGTCTCGTAGAGAGACATAATCAGACTCTGAAAATCCGTATTGCAAAAGTGTGTAAAGAAAAAGGTGTGGACTGGCTAGTAGCTCTACCAGTCGCTTTATTTTATATGCGCATGGTCGCACATTCCAGATCAGGTCTGTCCCCGTATGAGGTCGTTTTCGGCCGCCCCCCTAATATGTGGGGTACTCCTAGACCCCGAAGTATTACCGATGTTTCAAGTAATATGCTGACAGATTACCTAGCTTCCTTGATGTCTGCCCTCAACTCATGTCGTTCACAGGTTGCTGCCGCATTTCCAGACAATACCGAGGTGGCACCGCATGAAATCGTTCCAGGATCCATGGTGATGGTCCGCAACTTTGACAGATCAAGTCCGCTGGAGCCTCGTTGGAAAGAGCCCCGACAGGTCCTCCTCACCACCCGTACAGCCGTGAAGTTGGAAGGACGCAAAGGCTGGGTGCACCTTTCTCATGTCAAACTTTTTAATGGACTGAAACCCGTCTTAAAGAACATTTCCCAGGATTTGAAGGATTGCCAAAGCATTGTTCTCAAGGACTGTCCCGCAAAAGACATTGCTACAACCCCTCCCCTGTTAGAGAAAACTCCGCAACAGGAGTACAAGCTAAAACTCCGGTCTAGTAAAATAAGTCAGTCAGTTTGATTGTCTAAGTCCTCCCCTAGGTGAAACGGTTAGACTGTTTCTGACATGTATAAAATAGACCCCCATAGTGAGAGAGTTAGTCAAAACTCAATCCGATGTATCGTTTTTCTATGTTTCATATTGTTTTCCAGCCTTATGATTTCCTGCACCAGTTATGCATTTTACCTATGTTTCCCAGTTTCACATGTAAATAAGTCTGCTAATGCTACAGTAGAGCACACGTTTAGTGACCTGCCCCCTCATGAACTCTCTTACCGCCTCGCCATGCGAAATAACTCATTTATCCGCATGTTACATTACTCACACCAGTCCAGCAATGCCACTAATTGTTGGGTGTGTGGTCGACTCCCCCCTTTCCAGATACCGAAGGGAGTCCTGCCACTTTTTCCTTATCCATTTTCACATAATGGTTCGTGTGGAGCATGGTCCACGTTAACGTCATCCTCAACAGATATGTCTTTCCTTAACAGTACATGTTTTCCAGACAAGCAAGGTCTTCCCCACAGAACAGGTTTAGATCTAGAAAATGAAGTATATAATTTAGGAAACTATTCTTCGAATTTCATGGTCCTGAATGTTCAGTCTGATACTACTCCAGACTTACCTGCTATTTCAGTACTGCCAGTCAAAGGCGAATTATGTGTCCGAAATAAGGGTTCCATACACGTAGGACATAGTGATTGTACTACTATTGTCAAGTATAGTGACAGTGGGAAAATCTATTTTCAAAGCTTCACGTCATTCTTATTTTATTTGTGGTCAAACCGCATATGTTCGTCTGCCCCTCGATTGGGAGGGAACCTGTTACATTGCCTTCCTACTGCCACCAGTTTTTCTAGCCCCACCTGATTATCATAGAAATACACATCTAGTACACATTAGACATAGAAGGGAGTCCCCAATTGTCGATTATACTGAAACTGCTCTAGAACAGTATACAGATTTCAACAGAGGTTTCTTTTTCTTTATAGGACCTATCCAGAATAGTAAACTGATCCGTAGGTTAACCAGAACCCTCGAAGCTGTAGTAAATGAGACTGCCTCTGCTCTAGGTAACTTAACCGAAGAACAATCTGCTATGAGATTTGTCGTTTTACAGAATCGTCTCGTCCTTGACGTCATACTGGCCGATAGGGGCGGGGCCTGTAGAGTCATCGGATCTAGTTGCTGCATTTTCATTCCAAATAACGCGCCATCTGTTTATTCAGCTATAACCAGACTCCATAAAATTGCCCATCTGATACACCAAGATCCAGGCACCTGGACATGGTCCGGTTGGTTCTGGAATATAATTTCCGCATGGGGATGGAAAATATTGTCCTTTCTAGGTATTTCAGTAGCGATCATATTCAGCTGCTGCCTCTGTATACAATGTGGCCCTGCGATTTGCGGCATTTGTGCTACCTCTTGTATTCCTAGTCCCAAGCCCCGTTCTAAATCCCGTTCCAGGATAATTCGAGACGAGCAAATGATACTGTATGAAATGATAGATGGTATCATGAATATTGATGTTTCCTGATGGAAACGTAGTGACAAGGAGGGAATGTGGAAAAGTAAATTTTGCCATGTTCTGTGTCCCTACGTGTCATCCATCATATGTTATGTGTGCATGATTAAATATGCATATGTTATTCCCCATGTTCGATTAATGACGCAATTACAGTTGTGTCCATCTCTAGTATGCCAGTTTCCAGTCCTCGTGAATACTACGAATATCAGGCCTATGTAAAGCTACGTTGCCACGTTTCTCAGTGTGCACGTTATTCTATTATAAAGTCCCCGTTTCTAGGCCTCAAAAGGGCCTGGACACCAGATTCAGCTCCTGTCTCCTGACACTTCGCTGAGGAGCGATACAGCCCCCACCTGTATCCTCGACCCTTCACTTACTTCCTGCCTCGCAGTGCCCGGCTCAGCCTGGCTCAGTCTCTGAGTCTGCCAAAAGTATGTTATAGTTCCAGTTATCAGTTCAGTCCTCCTTCTCTGCATTCCTAAGCTACTGAACTGCATCAATAGTTTCCGTCATTGTCTAGCCTTCACGTCTCCACGTTAGAGAAATACTGCATTTAATGGTCATTTAATATTCTTCATCACGCACTACATGTAGAATAATGCATGGTCCAGTCTTAGAATCAAGTTAGCCTTTCCTCTCCTGACTTCTAGTTTATATCAACATGTTCTCTAAACATCAGATACTAGATACTGTTTAGGTACATGTCGCCCTGACTCTCCAGACTTCAGTCTCTGCTCCTAGCACAGAGTTCATAGCCCCCAGCTTCTCCTAGTGATACGTCATTGCCAGTTTGCGCGCACCATCAGGTTAGAGGTCCCGGCTCCTTAGGTAGCCCCCTCCATGGTTTCCGCCCCATTCATGACATATTCTGTTACGTTTGCATCACATGTCTATGTATACGCCCAGTTACACCTACTTTCGCCCTTATCTTTCGCGACTGCTACGCGTCACGCCTTCTGCTCCACCCACTGCTACGCCTACTGCAATGTAATGCTATGTGTTTGCGTTATGTATATATGCTCATGTATTGTTATTAAAAGTCAGCGCGCTCATCCCAGACCCAGCCCCAGCAGCTGCTGGGCCCTGTCATCCTATTCCTATGCAGGTTGTCCTGTTCCTGTCCTTATGCTGTATTAAACCTGCAAAACTCCTACTACCTCGAATCTTGACTCTTATTTATTGAGCTATCTGTTATGTTATATGTCTAGTCAAAAAGAGAGGTATTATTTATTTATTTACCACACCTGGACCCGCAGAACCTGGCCAATTTCAGGCCCATCTCCTTATTACCAGGAGTGAGCAAGATTGCAGAGAAGTTGGCGAACCATCGGTTGTCAAACTTTCTTGAGGAGAATGGCCGGTTGAGGGACTCCCAGACGGGATTTTGTCCGGGCCATGGAACAGACACGGCTCTGCTAGCAGTGGTAGAGGAGGCCAGAAGCACTTTGGACGCAGGGGGATTAGTGGCAGTGATCCTCCTGGACCTCAGTGCGGCCTTCGATACCGTCAACCATGGGGTGCTGATACAACGTCTAGCTGAGTCGGGTGTCACAGGAGTGGCCCTGGAATGGTTGACCTCCTTTTTGGAGGGTCGTACCTTTGAGGTCTGGGAAGGAAACGCAAAATCCCCTCCCCTCCGACTTTATTACGGGGTGCCACTGGGCTCATCCCTGAGCCCCACGTTATTTAACGTGTATATGGCCCCCTTGGAGGGTGTGGTGTCTCCGTTTGGCTTTAAGACCATAAGCTATGTGGATGACACCCAGCTAGTGGTGAGTCTTACACAGCTGGAGAAACAGCCTGAGATGCTCCATGCTTGCTTGAGAGAGGTGTTTGATTGGATGTCCAGGTCATCGCTCAAACTGAATGGATCAAAAACTGAGCTGATGATCTTGGGCCAGTCAAGTTTTGCCCTCTCGCCAAGCTGCTGGCCTAACTGCATGGGCACCCCCCCCCCCCGATCCAAAAAAGGAGATTAAGAGCCTGGGGGTCTGGCTGGAGCCGGATTTGTCTTTTAGGACACACGCCAAAAAGACCGCGGGCGTGTGCTACGGAATGCTCCGGTCGGCCCGTAAGGTTCTCCCCCTGCTACCAGAACTCTCCCGGAAGCTGTTAGTCCAAGGCTTAATCATCTCACGCCTGGACTACAGTAATGCGCTCTTTCTTGGAGCGCCAGAGTCAACGTTTAAGATCCTGCAACAAGTGCAGAACGCAGCAGCAAGGCTGCTGCGGAACGTTCCGGCCAGACAGTCAGCCAGGCCTGCCTTAAAAGCACTCCATTGGCTCCCTGTCAAAGAGAGAGTCACTTTTAAGGCCCTGTGCATCGCCCACAAGAGCATACAGGGTAAAGGCCCTGCTATTCTGAAGGACATGATCTGTCCCTATAAGCCCACAAGAGCTCTACGCTCTATTAACAAACATTTCCTTCAGACAAAGAGAATTAGGAGAGCCCGCACAGGGGGCAGGAGTTTTTCTATCCATACAGCGCGCGCCTGGAACTCCCTTCCATTCTCGCTGCGCTCTGAACCAAACCTTCTCAGATTCCGAAAACATCTGAAAACGTATCTTTTTCCAGAATAAGTGTAGCTCCTCTGTTCTTCCATTAGCAGTCTGCTCTTGGTCTCTATAAGCGCTGGGATGCCCCAGGGTAACCGTGCGCGGTACAAAATTCAATAATAATAATAATAATAATCTTGTTTCTTTACCCTAAAAAGGGATTATTCATTGAAGAGATGTAAGTTTCTGTTGCACCTTCGCATTGACGTTGTTCTAGTTTTTCCTTAACTTGTTGTTTTGAATCATTTTTTATTGGATTTTGTCTTTGAGGTTGTGGGATTTTCCTCAATGTAATGTCATGATAAGGTGGACTGTCAACCCACCCCACTTGGTTGCAGTATAACACAGTAGCTATCACTACAGCCCTCTCCTTGGCGTATGATTTCTTAACTGACTTTGGAACGAGGTCTGAAAAGGCTGGTAAAATCACTGCTTCCCTGTTTGGGCAATCCATTACCAAATCAGGTGGCCAATCCTTTTTGGCCAGAAGAGTATTGTACCCCTCAGTGAGTTTCTCCCAAAAGAGGACATTAATGTACCTGGGAATGTCCCCTTTTTGGCCAGAAGAGTATTGTACCCTTCAGTGAGTTTCTCCCAAAAGAGGACATTAATGAACCTGGGAATGTCCCCCTCCAACCGTAGTTGGACTTCGTATAAACAATGAGGAATGCTTACCCTGTTATCTGGTGTTTTCACTGCGATCTACTCACTCAGCGCTACTCCTACCAGAGAATCCTTCAGGTTCTTGCTAACTATTGTGACTTCTACTGCGCTGCCCAGCATTGTCAAAGCCTGTTCAAAAGTGGAGCCCTCAATATATGGGGCATTCCTGACCTTAAGCCTAGCTAACTTCTTCTTTTTAAATTGAGGTTTAGATATTTTAGCCTTTTTTTCTTGCTTAATAATGAACTCAAACGAGTGTTGTGAATCCTTCCTTTGTTTCAAGTGTCCTGCTGATCTGTGCGCTGACCGTCCTATCTCCGAACATTTATCGGATAAATCATGGAAGGAACCAGAGTAACGCTATCAGTATCCTGATACATGGCAGGCAGTATAACATTATCATGGTTCTGCAAGTTATAACATTTCTCAGTAGTTTCCTGAGCAGGAGACCCACCAGGTGATTTTGTTTTATCCTTGTTTTTCTTATTGTCCCTCATCTTTGTTGAGGAGTGGGGTGATTGCTTAGAAGTAACCTTTTCATAATTACTCTTCAATTGTGGTTTCCCAGGTCAGGCCTCCAAATTATATCTCTACCCAGCTTAGCATAGTTTGCTTCAATAATGTTAGGTAATTTGTGCTCCTGCTGTGCGGGAGTCAAATCCCTTAGCCGCTTGCATATAGCTCACACTGCTGCTTCCCCTTTAATGTTGCTCAACATTATGGTGGATACTGCGGCAAAGTTACCCATCAGTTTTAAACCTAGGTCAAGGGCAAGAGCTGCCTAATACTCTTTCTGGACCTGTTTCAATACTTCAGGTAGAACCGCCAAGGAAGAGGTGTCATGTGTTCTGGTATATACTGCAGCAAATTAGCACAGTCCTCTACAGTAGGAGCCACCCCTATTGGCAAGGAAATAGTCAACATTCTGTGGTTTTCCTGTGAGCCCATATGGGGAAATACTGCTTCAAGCTGATTTGTTTTTTGTGCAATCCAAAACAGAATTTCTTCCCTCTTGGTGGGAACCTTACCTATAACTGCATTCAGTGTATGTGGACTAATGCCTGGTGTGTTGGTGCAGCTTCAACAGCCCACACAGAAGTAAGTGTTACTTTTTGCATCACGAACTGTGTAAGGAATCTGTAAATTGGTACTAGATTATTATATTATCCCCACAGCTGGGCTGCGGCCAAATTGTTGATGCAGAGCGTATCCGGCTAATACTGGCCATGTCACCCCCCTAATTGCTGAGTGGGCCCAGACCCACATTTTCTGTTGCCTGTCTATTGCATGTGGGAGGAACTTGTCTCATATATAGTGTATGCAGCTGGTATGTTCTCCTCTGCAGCCAGCAATGTAACCCAAGAATAAAACATATCTGTTCTACATGCCTCTACCACGAAGATAACATCCCCATTATCTAGTATGAGACCATTTTGTAGAAGGTTCAGGGTGACTGCATATCTGCAGTTCTCAGAGATATTTTGCGCCATGTATGCATAAATGAAGTACAGAGTAGGCTAACACAGTGGGAATTAGTTCCTTTCAAGCTTGGATTACAAACTGAGGAGGACATTTCCCACCACTCTCTGGTTTTCTGGGAAGGCATGATTGAACTACTCAGTTGATCCATGCAAAATAAGAACCAAACCAAAGTTGGTGGCGCCATGCTGTGTAGTTTCCATTGATCAGTAGGAATTGTGCATTTGTAGATGACATAAACTTTGGAATGGTGCCAGACAGATTTCGTGCACCCCCGCAGGATATGTTGTCCTTTAAACAAGCTAGCTCACAGTGCCACTATAAGCCCCCCTAAACCTAGGCGGGAGCGAACAGTTCTGGCAACCACTTAACATGATAACCCTGTTCCCTCAAGAAGCATGGTGACAGACCTAGTACCTTTCACTTACACGCTTGTGCTCTTGCTTGTTCAGAGAAATATACAAAGAATACACAAAGGGACATTTTCAATGTTTATTAAACTGAATTGATTCTTGTATTGAAAATATGTGCTGCCATTATCAATAGGCAGAAGCAGATGAACATATAAGTGTCAGGACAGTTAATAGAACAGAATGTTCCCCCACCGTGCTTAGACAGTGTACATAGGCAAGCATATTTAATAATACAACAATGTGGTGTACTCCTACTAGACAAAACCATAACCTATGTGCCTTGGGTATATGTGTATGTTCTGCCAAGAAACCCCCTACTGGACGATCTAACCCCATTATCTTGTGGGTAAGACTGTAGGACCCTGGTTTAGTCACGAACTGGACACCCATCACAGAGATGTCACTCAGCTGCTGGGTGAAAGCTTCAGTATGTAGGGGACTCTTGAAGTCAGCAGAAGTGCCTCCTCAGATTATACAAGAAAACATATGTTTATATATAGAAAAAAGAAAAACCAAAGAAAATGATGGACGGAGCGTTGACAATACAAGCACTCACCCCCAGTCAACTGATCTGGGTTTAATCCATCACCATTCTTTAGCCCACTCTGCCACCCCAGTTCAGACATGGCCATATGCAAATCAGTCTGACCCTGTGCCTCATGGGAACAGTCCAGCCCGAACTGCCAAGCCATGCCTTCCCTGGACCGGAAACAAGCTACAGAGGACCGGTTTCTGGCATTTCAGCCTTCTTCAACCCGGCATGCTTGAATCCAGTGGCAAAGTGAGCAAGGGACTCACGTCTGAGCATACCCTGCCAACTAATGGCGAACAAAGAAAAAGCAAAGGAAATGATGGACGGAGCGTTGACAATACAAGCACTCACCCCCAGTCAACTGATCTGGGTTTAATCCATCACAGTTCTTTAGTCCACTCTGCCACCCCAGTTCAGACATGGCCGAGTGGGATGGGTATGCTCAGACGTGAGTCCCATGCTTCCACACCACTGGAGTCAAGCTATCCAGGCTGATGACGGCTGATAGCCAGAAACCGGTCCTTGGATGCTTGATTCCGGTCCAGGAAAGACATGGCTTGGCAGTTCGGGCTGGACTGTTGCCATGAGGCACAGGGCAAGGCTGATTTGCATATGGCCATGTCTGACTTGGGGTGGTGTGGAGTGCAAAAAAACGATGGATTTAGGCCCAGATCTCTGTACTGGGGTGAATGTATGACAATGTTCTGCATTCTGTCCATCAACTGTTGTTTTTGCTTTTTCACCCCGAGTGGGTTGGGTATGCTCAGACGTGAGTCCCATGCTCTCCACACCACTGGAGTCAAGCTATCCAGGCTGATGACGGCTGATAGCCAGAAACCGGTCCTTGGATGCTTGATTCCGGTCCAGGAAAGACATGGCTTGGCAGTTCGGGCTGGACTGTTCCCATGAGGCACAGGGTCAAGGCTGATTTACATATGGCCATGTCTGACTTGGGGTGGTGTGGAGTGCAAAAAAATGATGGATTTAGGCCCAGATCTCTGTACTGCGGTTAATGTATGACAATGTTCTGCATTCTGTCCATCAACTGTTGTTTTTATATATAGAAAAAGGCATCCTTGCCTTGGGCAGAGATTGTGATCAGGCTGCCATTGTTTGTATCCTACAGATAGCTGTGTTGCCATTTGGACATAAATAACAAACACATTTGCACAACAAATGTGTAGGCCTTGTATACAGTGCCAATGCGATATGATAGTGTTTTTGCGAAGCTGATTTGTGTATGCAAGGTCGGTGTTTCCAGGAAACTACCCCAAAGTGTCACAAACGCAAACGTGTGTCAAACGTAGATGTGAAAAGTGAAGGCAACTTTAGGAAAGATCTGTGTAAATGTAAAAATGTCAATGTTTCCTACTAGGCCTAACTGAGACACATGACAATTAAATGGTTTTGCAGTAGGCTATGTAACACCCATATTTCTTTATTTAATTTTGGATTAACTACTCAGAATACTTGTTGGAGGTGTGATATTAATGTTGGTTCATATATGCACATGTTTTTCTTGGGTAAAAGTGCTTATAACTTTTGGTAGGAGGTTTGCTTTAAGATCTATCAATTTATTTCTTGCCCATCTTAGTTCATTGAAAAATTGCTTTTAGGAGCTTTACATAGTATGTGGTTTCATAATGTTCTAGCGAGCAAATTAATTGATACATTTTTAGCACTAGCTTTGCAGGTGACAACCTTTAATTTGAAATGTACTGATGACATATTTATTAAGTTGTGGGGAAATTTAGTATGACACAATCACAGATTAGATTAAAACTCGATTTCATGGAAATGACTGTTAAACGTGATCAGCTGTGGTTACTCATCACTAATCCCTTGCATTTAGCATGCAGTTAATATTAACTCTGATCACTTCTAAGCTAATGTTATTATTGATTCACATATATATATATAACCTTTTCCCTCAATATTACTTGTTTGTGTTTTCTCTTCATATTCTTCTCTTTTTGACTGTTTCTTGTTCCGTCCTTTACTTTTTCTTATTCTGGTTCATTTCAAATAATCTGACTACACTGATAAGTATGATATTCTCAAATCTATGTTTGACTAAATACGTTGTTATATCAAAAGTGTCAAGTTCCTTTTTATTGGTAAAGTTCTTTATGGTTTATTCACTACTGATGGCATATTCTTCATATTACCTATTTTACTGTTTAACAAAAATGTTAGACTAAACATCAAATAAAGATCATATAAATAAAAAAGCAAAATTTTAAGTTGAACATTTTAAACATTCTGTAAAGATGTGAGGTCCGCATAAGCAATATGTCCACAACTACGCCTTACTGGGAACCAAGCACACCATTGTAGCGCTTGACTCTCTCATGTAACAGAAGCAGAGCAGTCCAGGCCTACTCAAGGAATGTGATGTGGGTCAGTAGTCACCATTTGCTGGCCTTGCAGTAATAAAACTCAATAAATGATTATACGGTCAGTCTTTTTTCTTTAGAAAAAGCAAAAGTACATTTATTATACTCACTACTAAATACTACACAATAATTTACAAATATATGCATAAAGCATTTATAAATACCTGAGATTACAATATGAAATTGCATTTGACCTCAAAGGGTCATGACCCTCAAAAAATCCCAGTGCTCCCCACCTATACCAGACAACACATTAAAGTATAGAGGGGTATCACTACTGTAGGCCCTCTGCCCTAGCAAACACCAGTAGCAGATGGTGGAAGCTGTGCTGTGGGGATATACTTGCACATCAGGGTCCTGGGGTTGGGGTGTTGCGGCTTTGTGGCAGCCCTGGGAAGAAGAGGACCCCAGTTGCAGCAGATGAAATAGGAAGGGGACACCACTTAGGTAAAAGTCAATTCTAGCCTCATTTTTTAAAACTTGTTTTTGTTGTGCATTTTCAGATACAGTCGTGTTATCACATCTCTACAGTGCATTTAGCCATGACAATTTAAGAGCTGCTGTGATGGTCCAAATTATACATACGTCCCTTGACAGCGTGGAAATAGTGTTAACATTAGGAGTATGTGAGCAGAGGAGAACCAGAGAGAGAGACAAAAACTAAGAACTGTATATATATGAGAAGCATCTGATTAATTGTTACATATGCGCAAATGTTCGTGGAGAGGACAGCACAGTTAAATTACAGGTACAGCGAATAAATGACGGAACCGGATTACGGGAACATCTTGTTTGCAATTATAAAATAAATCAGCCTGGTAAGGAAGTATCACAAAAATCTATATTAATGCAGCTGACCAAGGTCTTTGGGCTATGGAGAGAGCACTGTGTTGGCAGACGCAGGTGGCTGGTCTATCGGGAGCAGGTCAGTGTCATCTAACCCACATGTAAACGCTTCAAACTAAGTGTACCAGTGCTATAAATGGGATATTTACAGAGACCTCATAATTCCAAAAGTGTAGGGATGCCCTTTTCACCATTGCCCATGCCTCCAGTGACCGGCCCCATGCAAGGGGCCAAGGGTCATTCCTGATTTCCAGTAATGTGCATTATTGGAATGTTGACAAGCTAATATGGTAACCTCGGGTGTACCATCATTTTGGACAATGCATTGTGTCCTGCCACTGACAGTGGCTTCCAGAATGCTTCTTGCCCAAGGAAGGAGGAGCACTGCCACATCATGGTGGATCTAGATGCCCAGGTAGTGGACCACGTCAGGCAGGGGAGGGCAGGGTCAACCTCTGCGGTAGATAGCGGGAAGAGGCAGGACTTGTCCCTGTTGATTCGCAGATCCGATACATCAGTCAAGGAGGTAAGCAGATTCTCAATAATAGACAAGGGCTCAGCAATGTCCAGGGCGCAAAGAAGCATGAGGTTGGCATGGTGCAAGACAGCATGCCGGCCTTCTCCCAATGGAATTTCTCCTGTCCTGTCCCTGCTTCCCCAGTGGAATCAATGGCACCAGCCTGTCCACTAGGATTTTACCAGTATTTTATTGTCTGCATTGTACAAAACTAAGGGTCGGTATGAACTAAGTTTGGATTGGTCACACCCCGGTTTTGGTACTGATACAATGAGGATTCCCAAAGCAATTGGAGGAGACAAGAGTGCAAGTCCTATAAAGCTTTAATTTGAGGGGTCACCAGTGTATCATAAGTTTGGGCTCATTTTTTCCAGACACCAGCAATTGGATGTCTTCACAGATTTCAAAAGGGTGATTGTTTGGTTACGTTCCAGTGCTAAAGCAGGTGGGACCCTGGGGAGCTCCATGTCCAACAAGAAAGCATTGATTTCCATAGGAGCGACCCCCACCATCAGTTCATAGAGGTGTGTATAATATTGCATAAAAACCACCTGGATCTTGTGCTGAGAATACAGCTCCTCTGCTGGAGTCCCCGTGATGAACAAAATAGGGCACTGTGGACTGTTCTGTTCAATTACCCATGCCAATAGAGTGCCAGATGTATCCACCCTGAGTGGGTCTGGGTGGAGCGTGCTGCTTAGCTGAGACAGTGTAAGAGCTTCCTCAACGCAAATGGATGGCTTCTCAACGCTGGTGGTCATGACCATCCGCGACTGCCCATGTTGAGAAACCTTGCTTCGAGGTGGTCTAGCGTTGGATTTTACTCACTCATGCTCGCCAACTTAATGTTGGCCAGCACGAGCAAGGAAAAATCTCTGCTCTCCAGAGTTTTGTAGGAGTCTGCATGCTCTGTGGTGCGCAGAGTGTGGAAAACTCCTCAAACTCCGCGAACAGAGCAGAGTTCAACAGTCAGGCCTACTCCAGAGCCCGTTTCCTCTTGTGGACCCCCTACTCCTGGTCAGTTGATGTAAGGACTGCCAGAGCAGGAAGGATTTACACTATTTATGTGTCGCTGACTCTTGCGTGATGTTGTAATCAAGTGGCAAGTAAGCTGCATTACCATTTGCATGTGTGTCTGCCCAGTCCCAGGCCTCCGATAGTTCAGTGAAGAAGTAGGATTTACAATCAAAGATCATGCATAGCTGAGCAAGGATGAGAAGAGAGTATTGGAGATGGAGTTCTTGCAATTTACACTTGATATGCTAGCAGGCAGCCCTCTGGCACTGCACTTTTAGAGTATGGTCTGGGAATAACATCACATGGTTATTGACCAACATTAGGAAGCCCGCAGTGCAAGCTGTGCAAGGGATAGCGTTTCTGTCTTTGAAGTGCAGGAGCCTTAGGACTATAGGGTTTGCCAGGGACCCCAGGGGAGGCCCGCAGGTCGGCACTCTGGACACCCTTTTGAGAGAGAAAAAGGGTGACAAGGTGTCAGAGGGCATGAAGGACTGTATCCAGGGTTCCATGTAAGCTACAGTGGCCCATCCCCCCCACATTTTCAGGAAGGCCCACATTACAGAGGTTGCTCCTGGGCGGGCATCCCTCTGCATTCTCTGCTCAAGCCTCCATCCATTTAACACAGTACTGTACAGATTGAAGACTTTTCTGAGTATCTGCCTACACATGTTGTAGAGCGGCTAACTTGAGTTCAGTACCGGTCACTTTGTCCACCAGCTTTCTGTGATTGTCGCTGAGGATACTAAAGTCAAATGCCAGGGAACTAATCTTGTTTTCTATGGAGACACGTGACTTCTCGCTTGCTGCCAGCAAAATATCAAGTTTGTCCTAAACAGTTGGATGTTGGGCTTCTGTTTGGCCGGCAGACACGGCTGTTGCCTCCACGGCTGCAAGTCCCCAGCAAGTGGAGTCTTGGAAGTCCCAGCAGACCAGAGGTGTGCAATCATGGGAGGACATCTAGGCACCACAAGGGCAGGCAGAAGTGAAGAGCACCCAGGGGGGTGAAGTGCTCCCCGTTGCTCGACAGAAGGTCCCCTCGGAGAACCAGATATGTTAGTGAAGCTGATGGGCCTGCACCCAGGGAAGGCTGTGTATGTCCAAGTGTGGCTCTCCTCGCATCCCACCTTCATTTTTTGGTCTGGTGGGAGGTGAGTATTCCTGCAGAACAACAGGAGCACTAGGCAGTGGATTGGCCTTGCAGTTGCAGCTTTCAAACATGAAAAAAGGCCATACGCCAGTTCTTGGGCAGGAAGCAAGGTTCCTAAGAGGTTGCCAGCACTTCTGCAAAACTGCATGCAACCAATGTCCTGGGGCTTCATTCATACCTGAAGCAGTTGTACCCAAGCCTCATGAGCAGTGTAAGCCTCACCCCTCCACTTGGTAGGCCTTGAGATGCAACATTGGGTACTAAAGTCGGTTCCCTGGGCCCATTCACTGCAGTGTCGAAATTGGAGTGGTGAAACCCCGAAACCGGTCCTCGGATGCTTGTTTCCGATCCAGGGAAGATCTGGCTTGGCAGTTCGGGCTGGACTGCTCTCATGAGGCACAGGGTCAACACTGATTTGCATATGGCTGTGTTCAAACTGGAATGGCATGGTGAGCGAAACAACTATGGATTTAGGCCCAGATCTCTGTACTGGGGTGAATGTATGACATTGTTCTGCATTCTGTCTGTTGTTTTTGCATTTGTCACCCCGAGTGGTACGGGTATGCCCAGACTCATTTGCATATGGCCAAGTCTAAACTGGGGTGGCATGGTGAACAAAAGAATGATGAATTTAACCCAGATCTCTTGACTAGAGGGTGAATGTTTTGATTTGTTCTGCATTCTGTCCACCAATTGTGTGTCTTTTACTTTCTCATACATCCTGCAGTGGCAGGCCTGAGACATGTTTTAAAAGGTTACTTCAGAGGGTTGCACAATGAGTGCTCGAGGACCACTAGTAGCATTTCATTTAAAGGCCCTAGGTACATGTAGTACCATTTATTAGGGACTTACAAGTAAATTAAATGTACCAATCAGGTAGATGCAAATTGTATCATGTTATAAGTAAAGAGCACAATCTCTTCAGCACTGGTTAGCAGGGAAAAAGTTCACAGAGTCCTAATACCAATAAAAACAGGTTCAGCAAGAAAAGGCAAATATCTGGGGGAGACACTGCAAAATAGGGTCAGGTCCAACAACGAGAAATGTATAATCATTTATAAGAGATTGGGTCTATTTCAAATACTCAGATTTACAGTCATGTTTTATAATGATTCCATCTCCCTAGTGCGAATGCCCAAATACTAGGCTTTTTCTGCACCTCTTTTTCAGGTCTGCTAAGGATGAAGGACATCATTTAGATGGTTGGCTCATACGGTTTATTTGCCTAAAAATGGCAGATGCTCCATATCTACCAACCCTATGCTTTTCTTGCTTCGATAAGCAGTACTAGTGAAGCCTCAGCTAGCTCTACAACCAGAATCCTTTGACCCAGCAGCCAGTCTACAACAGGGTCGATAAGTGACAGTGTCGGTCAGTCATCCTGCTTCGCACATGAGGACCATTGATGTTTTTGTTTTCTCACACAAGCCGTCGCTTTAGTTCAGTATAGCAAAAAATGTTGCCAGGCAGGGCTAAGAAAACTTGGGGTCCACTTGACAAAATGCTCTGCCTGTTGTGTATTTACTTCAGTAGCAGATGCACTAAAGGCTTTGAAATATGTATTTATTTTATTTTAACATTTGTACAGCAACTAATCATCCCCAGGGGGATCTCTCAGCGCCCAAAATCCCTTCTAAGCACACAGGAATCTCTAATGGTGACAAGCAGTCCACTGCAGCATAGCAGGGGACAGAGCCTCTGCTAAACTGGTGAGCTACGGATCACCCACCATAGCTACTGATGCCCTAAAAGCCTTTTTTTGGAGTTAGGTAGTAATGGAAAATCTTCGAAAGACATCTGTGAAGTTTTGCAGTTAACCATCCTGAGAATGGACTATTTACTTCTAATTGGTCACATGGCAAATTAATTTATTTGACTGGTAGAAGGAAAGCCCTAGTGAAGCTTCACCCATTATGTGGAACACCTTCCATGTTCACTTTCCCCATTTGTTTACCTTTTATTTATTGTGGACAACAGGGGAAGTGTGATTTCCAGCAGTGCTGCCAGGAAAACCATTCTTGGAATTTAGTTTTGGGGACATAGCCTTTGTGATGTCCCTTCTGGATTTTGGATGCCTTTACAAAAGTAATGTATGGTTTTCTGAGGTGACTTCTTTGTAAAAGTGGTTGCATGATAGGTTTAGAACGACTTTACACTTGCAAGCCATTTTTTCACATAGGTACAACTGTTATATTTCTTAGTTCATGTTCATTATAGTGTGTATTTCGTGTTCTGATAGTGCCCTTTCATTTCATATAATTATGCAAATATGTAGTGTTTTAACAAAGTATGAATGGAATTTATGATTCTTCTTGTCAGAGAACTCCAAAGGGTTTCTTCCGGGACGGCGTCACTAATGATGGTGACATCTTCTCATGATGACTTCAAGAATCACTATAAACGTCATGTGTATAACTCTCGTTGGGACATAGGAGTCTTTTCAAATTCATTTGACCTTCTTTCTCTATCTAATTTGCTGACTAAGACCACGTTCAATTTTCATAGACAGAGGTTGACCTTGCTGTATCCAGGCTTGCTCTCTTCAGCTTCAGGAATATAATAAATGTACTGCATCTCTCATATATGTGTATATATGTATGTATGTAGTATTACATAGCATAATGTAATACCCTGTCTTGTTCATACATAATCACTACACTTCTTTTGAGATCTGCAATACTCTTTTACTTAACTTCTGCACTACAGTTCGCTCAGCTTTTAAAATAGGGGAGCAACTTGTGGATTGCAAAAGTTCATTTGTATGTAAAAAGAGTTTAGCCATCATGAATTTAGGGCTTCTATACATTTCTGTTGTAAATTAAAATGGAATTGATGTAAAAGAATGTGGCTACATTTCAAGAAAAATATTAGGATAGGACGGTGGGGATTCTTGAGTTACTGGTATGGGTAAAACTGGCATTTCACTTCTACTTCCTTATAACAGTGCTAGACGTGCAATGATAATATGCTGATTGTCACATGAACGTCCATCATCACGTAATATTTGTAAACCTTGTTATTCTCATGAGATTTAAACATATTCTCTCCCTCTAAAACCTGCAAGGATTGACCAAAACAAAATACTGATGATGAGCACTAACATGTTTTTATCTACATCAATTATGATACCTTCGAATTAAAGTTTTCAAGTCCATATGTTTTGCGGCAGTAGAAAAACAGTTGTTAAAGACAAGTATATACTGCCTCCTAAAGATAAATGATTGAAAACTCACAAGTTCAAGATTGGTAAACTCAGGCATAAAATACAACGGGAAAATGGTCAGGATTTAAAGAAAATGTTGCACATGGACTGGAGTTTCCTGAATTTGATTGCCATGCCAAGCAGAAACATAGCAGTAGAATTTCCACTCAATAAACCAGGCTGTCCTACTCATGAGCTGCACGTCCAGCAGCAGTTGACGTTTCTGACAGCAGAGAAATCTAAGGTGGGGGTCCCAAAACCTGTTGTTTTTAGGTCTCACTTGCAAGAGATATTATATACAACAGGCGTCTTGGAGCCTGCTCATTGCTTACCATTCGTTGGCTTCATTGTCACTCTTATTGTTTGTGTCCTGGTTGGGCAGCACATGCTGGCTTCACTTCCTGTTCTTTCCTTGGCAGCATGGACCAATTACAGATTGCTTCAAACTGATTATGGTCATTTTGCTTGTGGTGCTGAGAACGAGGTACTATTTTTCATATCTTTCTTCCTGACATGTTGTTTCTTCTTCATTATCTTCTTCCCATAGTGTTTCTTTGTGGTGTTTCTTCCCCCACCCCCTTGTTGATGTTGCTAATTTCCTCCCACCCTAAAGTACCCTTGTCCAGTTTGCTTCTTCCCACCCTTCCACCCCTCAAACTCCAGTTATCCAAGTTGCTTCTTCCCTCCTACCCCATCCTCCTGTTGTCCATGTATCTTCTTCCCTCCCACTCCCGTTGTCCGTGTTGCCACTTCCCAAACAATCCTTGCATCTTCCTGCTGTCCATGAGGCCTTTTTTTGTCCACCCCTAACTTCCTATTGTCCCTGTTGCCTCTTCCCTCCCATACAGCTTTTATAGTGTTTTTGTTCTGTAACTTCTTACTATGCTACAGAGCAGCCACACTGCTTTATACCATGGCTAAAAGGGCATTGGCAAGCTAATGGCTCTCACATAGGTAAAACCCACTTGCCTTGCCAATGCTTGTTTGGAAAATGTCCCAAAACTAAATTCCTCTAAAATACCCATACCCACTCCTGTCTTAAGTTAAGGGAACTGTCAGTGGCCGTGGAATTGGCAATTAAAAAATAAATCCTGTGGATGAACACAATTTCCTGCAGGGTTGACAAGAGCACATTTGCTATAATGCAATGTACCTAAGTTCTGCAATTGAGCAAAATGAAAGGAATAATGTAAATATAGCATATTACACATTAATAAGGCGTTATACTTAAATTAATGCACCCTAAACAAGCATTATAGTTTAGTTCTTTTGTTTGAATTATGATGTAAAAATATTCATAACATCACATTATAGTCTCAATTTGCTATTGAATTCAGAATCAAAGATAAATTATGCACAAAACCTCCATAAAATCATACATTATATTCATTCATACCGCTAGAATGATTCTGGAGTTGATACGTTTTATATAAAATAGAAAAAGCAGTGGGAGTTATAAGAATAAAGTGAATTTTCAAGCGGAATAATATGGAAGAATTAAAATAATACTGAAATTGCTTCTGACGTGGAAGTATATCATTAAAACAATTAAGGTAGTTTGCAGATTAAAAGTTGGAGAGCTTGATTTTAAGGTACCTGAATCAGTATGTTATCTGATGGCGACCGATTGCTGCGATTTCAGTTGATTGAATATAGCTGTTTGAAACATCATACAGTCAAGAATAAACAGGCACCATTTTCTGCTTGTTGTATGCATAAACATTTATCAACAAGAAAAGCATGCATTAAATACATAGCACTAAATCGTTGGTACTGCCATACTATATTCGTGCTATTAAATAATTCATTTTTTGACCGATAACAAGCGTTAGCAACAAAACCAGGATTACAGGTGGTTTTGTTTAACTGCATTTTGTATTCCGTAATCTCACATTTGTTTACTGGGACTGTTTGACCTGACATCCTTTGTGTGGTTTCCCCCCAAATGTTTACCTTGTAGTCTCCAGTTTTTGCTGACATTGCTTTTGCTGGCTTTAGAAATCTGCACACATTATCACTGCTAACAAGTACTAAAGTGTTTTTGCTTTCTCCTTTAAACACTGTAGTGTTAGCCTACACCCAATTATTTACTTGTAAGTCCCTAGTAAAGTGGTCCTATGTGTACCCAGGGCCGATCACTTAAAGGCTACCAGTAGGCCTGAAAAACTCATTGTGCAACTCACCTAGGTAGCCCTTTAAACATGTCTCAGGCCTGCCATAGCAGGCTATGTGTGTAATTCAAAACTGATGTTTTTCCCTGGCAAAATAATCCTTTTGCAAGGCTTAAACCTCCATTTTAAATACACATATGTCCACCCTAGGGTAGGCCCTAAACAGCCCATATGGCAGGGTGCTGTGTATTTGAAAATTTGGCAAACACATGGAGATGATGGACAGAGCGCTGAAACTTTTCAGACACTCACCCCCAGTCACAGATCTGGGTTGGGTCCATCAGTGTTCTGTAGCTCACTTCGCCATCCCAGTTCAGAGACAGCTATATGCAAATCAGTCTTGACCCTGTGCCTCAAGGGAACAGTACAGCCCGAACTGCAAAGCCATGTCTTCCCTGGACAGGGAACAAACATCCTGGGACCGGTTTCGGGATAACTGCCCTCATCAGCCAGGCAGCTTGAATCCAGTGGCAAAGTGAGCAAGGGACCCACGTCTGGGCATACCCTGCCAATTCAGGGCAAACAAGGCAAACACAAGGAGATGATGGATGGAGTGCTGAAACTTTTCAGACACTCAACCCCAGTCACAGATCTGGGTTGAATTCATCATAGTTCTGTAGCTCACTTCGCCACCCCAGCTCAAATACAGCTATATGCAAACCAGTGTTGAACCTGTACCCCATGGGAACAGTCCAGCCCGGACTGCCAAGCCACGTCTTTCCTGGACTGGAAACAAACATCCTAGGACTGGTTTTGGTCTAACAGCCTGCGGAAAGAGGTTAAAAAGTAACTGTACTGTGCCAAAGGTACTGGCACGTAGTAGGGGAAGGGAAGAGGATGAAGGTTGTAGTACTCATGTTTAACGATCGCCGCAGAGAGCGTGCGACCTACCCGTATGCTCTGCTTGGCTCGAGTATGGGCTGTCTTGTATGCCGGATTCAAGTAGCATACGTGGGGCGGGCTGTTGGTGAGACTGGAGCAGGTCCATCATCTCTTGGTGGAGCATAATGGCAGCCATATTGAGTGTAGCTGAGATTTTGACAAAGTGGCCATTTTGAAGTAGTAAAGAGGCCAAAAAGGTGGGGTTCATCTTGGAACGGAGCATTAGCTTCACTATTTCAAAGTGACAGTCCATACTTGAGCTGAGCAGAGCATATGGGTAGATCGCACGCTCTCCGTGGTACAGTACAGTTACTTTTGAACCTCTTTCCTCAGACGCAAGGGCTCTTTAGCCCAACTCCACATCGGCTCATTGGAGCCTTCCCACCGACCACCAAGGTAAGACTCTTTGCCTGTGACTACTTCTCGCACCGCGCATGAGACTCAACATTCTCTTTTTAAATACCCTTTCTTGCCCACACGGTTACTCCAGTACGTTAATGACTTTGTCACTCCATGCCACTGCCTATCCGATCAACAATACGTATGTATGACACCAACCATCTTTAACGATCTACTTCAAGGAGAAATGTGTATGTTATCCGTTGTGGCAATCACCATTAACCGATATTTAAGTGCAATACTATTTCCATTTTGAATGAGCGGCATCATGTTTTTACATAAACAACAAAATCTGGTGGTCAAAGCAAAGAGTAAAGGCGCAACAGCTGATTTCTTAGCCCACAACTAGTGTATGTCAACAAATAACAACTCACCCATTAGGTTAGACTAATATATGAGAGAGTGACTACTATGAACATAGTCGGATTTCCATCAACTGCTCTTCGTGGCCAGTGTCATCATCTGGATATCCTTCTTTCCTACCACAGCTCCTCTTATTCACAGAGAGGAATCATGTGGATCGGATTTCATACCAGTCACTAAAATCTCGGCAGAAAAAAGGCTAGTGAAACCTAATGACCCACTTGGTTAATAGCTTACAAAACGTAAACCTAAGATATATATTAGAGCAGCTGATGGATAGTGTTGGTGCAGTGCAAACAATGTGAAGATTTAAAAAGGATGTGGAAGAAAGAAACCATTTTATTATAATATCTCTCCCAAACCTATTTAAAAAAGTGCAGAAGCGGCATGTAACAAATATGCCGCTGATCTTTATTGGCCGACTAGTTTCAGCCAAATGGGCCTTTTGTCCTGGCTTTCTTCAGGACCTAAGCTTTATATAACTACTGCATACGTGAAAACATGCCATTGTGCAATGTAATTATCCAATAAACTACCTCAATGCGGGCAGGGTGATCTTCACACCTGAAAGAGATAGTGACATAGACAATTGTTGTGAGAACATAACCCAGTCTGACATATTAGCCCCTACTGTGCAACATACAAGTTATTCTATCTTGATGTGATGAACAGATACACTCACCTGTCCTGTACAAGGTATTAGCCTCACCTCACCTGGTAACCACTCAGGTTTCTGAGACATCATGTTTTGCCAGAGAGGAGCTCTTTAATGTTATGTAGGTGGACATGTGACAATGCTAGATTGATATGATTCACCATGTAGCACCTGCTGTGTCTCAGAGTCACTAATCCACTATGACCATAATTCTGCGGATGCTTAACTAGACCAGCCAGACATTTTATTGGAGCATGTGACCATTACAGCATGTTTACCCAGTGAGGCACAGATACTGTAACTGCATCTTGTTTGTATTATTACTGATTTTCATCCCTTTCTCCCCCAACCCCCCTTTTTCTCCCCCTTCTAGGTCAGCAACTCTGTTGTATGCATTAAGGTATACTATATATCTTTCTTGCACATCGGATAAAACAGCACTTAGGGGCCTATTATGATTGCGGTTTTCCCGCATCCTCCGGGCCAGCGGAAGCCACCGCCGGCCCGGAGGATGCGGGAAAACCACCGCGGAGCCTCGAAAGACCCACCGCCATATTAGGATGGCTGGTGGGTCTGGCATTCCGTCCGCAGCTTTTCCGCCGCGGTCGCCTTCCGACCGTGGCGGAAAAGCTTTAACATGGCTGGCGGTGTCTATCAGACACCGCCAGCCATGTTAGGATGGTGTGAAAGGCATGCTTTTCTGCGGCGGCTTTTCCGCCGTGGAAAAGCATACGGACTTTCAATTCGGGGGCCCGTTGCGGGCCCCCTGGGTGAAGGTGGGGTGGGGGGTGCACATGGGGGGTACCTATGGTACCCCCCTGCATTTGCATGCACAAAGCAGCAGGCACTGCGCGGTGCCTACCGCTTTGTGCATGCAAATGCGATGCATGCATTTTTAACCTTGCGGCGGGTGCAGCTTGAAGCTGCACCCGCCGCAATGTTAAAGATAAAGGATGTGACCGCCACTCTGGCGGTCACATCCTAATCTGCACGGAGGGAACGCCGCAGCCCTTGTGGACGCTCCCTCCTGCTCAGGGGTCATGGACGGACTCAAGTCCGTCCGCGATCATAATCGGCCCCTAAGTTAGACATGTGTACGTATCTGTCCCTCAATGAGTAGTTTAGTACACTTCCTACATGGTCCTGACAAACTGTCTTGATCTCCCCAGACTTTATCAGCAAGATACATGTCGACCACCATTTACACCTAGAGATAACGCTGACCATTATATCCATCCAAACTCATACCTGTTTTTAATATAACCTAGGGCTCAACACATTAAAGACCTCATTAACGAACCCCTAGAGTTATTTTTAACACTTCACTGCACTCTTCTCACACTAGAAAACCTTCCTATTTACACTTACACTTCACAGAGGCAGCTCAAAAGACCTCCGCAAAGAGCCCGTCAGCGGGGCCCGTTGGGCATTGCAGCACCAGCCCAACGAGGAGCTGCCCAATGATGAAGCATGACACCCCTCGGGGTGTGTGAGGGCTCTTGCTCCTGAAGGACCAGATTCCCCGGACTTGAACACTCAGGACCCTTCCGATCTACTCCCCAGAGTAACTGTACAGTTTTGCTTTTCAGTCTGACCCAGGGGTGTGTGTGCTGGACCTCGGATTAGGCCTTTGTCCCTCCTTGTGTATTTGATCATTAGAATTTCACCCAGGCCTACTCAAAAGTAAATATAAAATACAGAGCAATTTGGTTTTGCTTTTTACATGGTAATGTCTGTGCTTTTTTTAACATGTAACATATATGTTAAACATGGTTACCTCATTACCTAGTAGGAATATTTGATATCGTGGACCACCCGTCCGTCTGAATCAATACTATCACTGGAGTTGCCAGAGTTGAAATAATGTTGTTTGCCTCCCTTTTGTCCCAGCCTTCTTTTACTATTTCCTAATGTAACTATTTTATCGCCACCAACAAACATTGGCTCTCTAAAAATGTGAAGTACTCTAATAAGGATAACCTAACAGTAGTAACTGTGATATCAGTTGTTAAAAAGTAGGTTCTGACCTTCAGTTCACAATCCCCCTAGTTTTTGATTTTGGTTAACTTAGTTTTGTGTCTCTGAAGTAAGTGAAACCCTCAATGGACATAATCCAATTTAGGGTAGAGGCACACCACAAAAATGATTGACAAAAACACATCCATTTTGCCTGGTGGGGAGAGGGAAACACTTGTGTTGCAGCTTTCAGCACCTGTCAGCTTGTCATTTTGGGGCTAATCGTCCAAAATCTCACATGCACTAAATTCATAATGGTGGTCTACGGATGTAGAGTAATATACCCCGCGCTTGGAGAATCAAAGGATACAATTGAACTGGGTATTTAATACGGGGCAGCAACTGGCATACCAGTTTTGACTGCTGTGTGCTGAATGAAAGGCTTTACCATTACTGGAAGTGAAGATCATTTGATTTAATGTGCCCGGATGAAGTCTATAGTTATGGATGACACGCTTTGGTTGTCTCTACTATAAAGTGCAATACATTTGAGAAAGAAAATAAATTGAAGGACTGACAATATTCTGTATTAGAGATTGGGACTTTCCTTCTTCAAGTCAATCATTTTTGTTTTGAATTGGATTATGTCTCTGACCGGAAGGTTGCATCTTGGCAGCAGGTGATTGTAGTGTGTGCACACTGATAGAGATTAAATTGCTGGTACTTTCTCACACAGGAACGTGGGATAGGTGCGGTTGTTTAGGGACCGTTGCCTATTTTTCTTTTTTGGTACATTAAACCCCGGAAGGAGTTTCCCCCACTGTATGCTTCTGCCATAATGATTATGAGCTATTACCTCTAGTTCCAATCATTTATTTTTGGGTGTGCTGCTGCACAGCTTGGGGTTGAGGCTCTGTACTAATTATCCACAAGTTTGTGCTCACACAATTGAAACACATGTGCAGGGTTAGCGGAGAAGACTGTTGTCTTACTGCTATCTGCGCACAGGTTACACTTTTGCAGATTGATTATGGATCAACAATAAGCTGGTTCTGGTCAGTGTGGGCCTTCTCATTTATTTGTGAATGGAAAAAGAAAATTCATTTTTTCATTCTGACTAAAAACAAGTCAGTAGTGCTTTATTGTATTCCCCACATTGGTGAACAACCTTTACAACAAAACTACCATTACAACGCGGTCATTACAACGCAAACTATTACAACGCATTGCTCTGGGGGGCGCTCTAGGATAGGGAATAGGTTAATTTACGATACAATAACCTTCCCTAGTGTCCACGGGGACTGGAGTTGGAATAGTAAATTAAACTATTCACTATCCAGCACCCCAAAGCGCTATGCGTCGTAATGGACTGCGATGTAAAAACCGCGTTGTAAAGGCAGGCGTTGTAATAGCCTGTGTTGTAACGTCATACATCCTTACACTTTGTATGAAAACTGTATAATATTTTATTTTGTATTGGCTCAAAATGCAAAAGACATTAAAAATAGAAAATATTGATTTTAACCAACGTGCATCCTTGAGGAACTTTGATATTTGTAATATTTCCCTGAGCCAACCCTCTTAAAATCTGGGTTTTTAACTACTCAGCTGGCTCAAGTTAATTGGGCCAAGTTACTTACCTTGATATCAGTTGGAAGCTTGAAAATGCTGGTTGCCCAGTATTACTATTTGCAAGAACATGCAGTCCATTGGCATTACTCCCACCAGTGTGCCCTTTGAAGTCTAAGAGGAAAGAAAATAGATTTGTATAGTAAGTTAGGGGTGTACCAAAGCTGAAGAAAGAGTTCTTTCAGATCACCACTTGATTCTGCAATCTTGAAAAAAAACTCAAAATGTTTCAGGTCAGTGGGCTGCTTCTAGTAAATGTATCTTGAGGATAGAAGTGTGATTTGGCATTTCTGGAATTGGTAGGGGCACCCACCTTCTAGAACTCTCCCCCCACAAACTGCTTCACAGAGCAGAGACTTGGAGAAGAAAAGATATCAGAGGAGAAGGACTGACCAGCTCGCCAATGACCCCCTGTCTGGAACGGATGCGGACAAATTTGGTGTCCAATGCCTTCATACTAGAGGTTGACCATGTTGTGGACACTGATAGATATGGTTTCTTGGGGCATCTGTAGAATGTTACCCTGGAGTAGTTTGTGCTTGATTCTGCTGAATACATTGGTCCCTTTCAAGAAGCCAAGAGGGCTTGGCAACTAGTGAGTGCAAGCAGAGAGGTAGTTTTGCTTTGAGAGTCATGGGGTGCTGCTGCAGGAAGGCACCAGACTAAGGAGACTCCCAGGAGCTAGCACAACAGAGCAAGTCTTGGGCTTTTTGCATATATTTTCTGCTAGCAGCAGTGTCCAAGAGCTAGAAAAAAAGAATCTCAGATTCTCCCCATTACTCACAGTATGCAATGTGAGCCAGCAAAGGAGGCACCAGGACCTGCTTGGAGTGGCCCAGAATACAAATGGTTTCCTTGGACTCAAACCAGCCCCAGAGACTGAAGCAATTGAGGAAGAGAGAAGGTTCTGCCTTACCAACTGGCACCCAGAGGCAGTGTGCCAGAAGGACAGAGCCCGGACTGACCATGTGGACCTCGGGGCTACCATGCAGTGTGAATAGAGATGCTCACACTGCTCAGATGCATGTGAGACAGGTTCACCTATTATAGGAAAACAAACACACAAGCAAGCACATAAAAAACAATGAAAAGGAAAGCATTTTTTTTCTGCTGCTGCGTCAAAGCAGGAACTGACGGCAAGAAGAATTGCCTAAGACGCCTACTAGGTTAGGCCTATTGGGCCAGAAAAAGAGCCCCCAGAAGGGATTTCTTCATTATTCAATTACTCCTGGAGTTCTAGCTTTAGCTCAGAGGCTTTGGGATGCCAGAACATGTATTCTTAGGTTTTCGATGGTTGTTAGGTGATATTGATAAAAGACAATAAAACTCTTGAAACAAATGTTCACCTTTTTAATATTTATTGTAGAAAGTTACATTCAGAGCATATATTCATATATTTAATGTGACATCAGAACTGCTTTCTAATGTTCAAATTTGTTTTGAAAACCTCTCTGTTCATAAGCAGTTAATTAATGCAACATAAATTCACAATGATAATATCAACGGTATCAAGGGTACCAATGAGCCAAGAGGATTGGATCTTTGGGGCATATGTATGAAAATCGGAATTTGCGATGCTCAAAATGCGATTTTTTACAAATTGCTTTTTGTGAATCGCAAAATGCAATGTAAATAAAAAATCACAAAGTGTTTGTGATTGGCAAAAAAATTCAGAATTTGTTTGCATACTCGCAATTAGTGATTCCTTAATTGCGAAATCGCAAATAAGGAATCACAAAAATAGAGAATCTGCAATTCAGGTGCAGCTTGATGAAATCACACCCAGGAAGTGTGACTGCCCATGCTGTTTCTGATTGCCTGAGGCTGTGTGAGAGGCTGGGAGGAGAAGCAAACCACTTTGTACTGCAACTCAAACAAATTCAAATGGATCCCAGGAGAAAAAGAAGGATAAGGAGGAGGCTGGGAGGAAAAGGAAGCAAATGTCCAGTGAGAGCAAGCAGGAGGTGCTCATAGAAAAAATGGTCCTGAGCAATGAGTTGCTCTTTGGCAAAAATCACTCCATGTGCCAGAGTCAAAAAACGGTGTTAGGGTGAAATCTTGCACAGCATATGCACTGTCTACTACAGGATGAAAGACATGAGGTTAATCTCTGTCCTCTCACTTCAGACCTTAACTGTATGTTAGAGTGTTAGACTTGCATTTACCTAGCAGGTAGCCCTCACCAAAATCACCACCAGTGAGACGTCTGTATATCCCACTGTGGTTAAATATAAAGGAGTCCTGTGTACTGCCAGGGTATTTTGCAACAATATCGGTGATGATATATTTAGCATTGCAGGTGACCTGTATGTTGAGTGAATGATAAGGTTTGAGGTTCCTGAATACATACTCATTGTTTGATGGGGTGAGAGGGCTACATGGGTTCGATCTATGCAGCCAATGACATGTATAAATTGGGCAATCTGGTAGAAGTCCTGTTTTGTTTGCTGTAATGGCTGTTGTGTGCTGGGGAATTGGATGTGATGATGTAGCCTCTGTACCACTGTATCCAAAAATGCATGGAAGATGCGAGACAGGCAACTCTAGGAGACCCCTCCTGATGCTGCTATTACCGCCTGGAAACACCCTGATGTCAGTAAGTGCAGTGAACAGGACCTGCACATAGGTGGAATGGTTTGGGTTCTGCGTGTTGGGTGTTACAGCAAGAGTTTTAGCTCATATATCAAGTCCATAATGGTAGCTGAGTCCAGCCTTTACTTCTCATGGATCCCATCATCAGTCTGCTGGAACAGAGTGAATTTGCATCTTCCTGTCTATCACATAGAGAGCTGCCATTGCGAAAGTCCCTGTTGCATTGTGGGCTTGTTTAAATAGATTGCACCTGGTTACCACCTGGCTTGAGTTGGTGGTAAAATCCATGTGCAAAATTGCAAATTTCAGGGATTCACAATTTGCAATTTTCTCATACATTTATTTGCGAATTCACAATTTGTGATTACACAATTTGTGAATATCGTAAATAACATGTCGCAAATTGTGATGTCTCAAAAATTATTCGCAAATTTTGGGGCTCGCAAAATAGGTATTCCCAAAATTCATTGATACATTTGCCCCTGAGACTCTTGAGGTTCATGCTTTCATAAATCTTCCTCCTCCATGCAGGTCAAGGTCAGCTGCAGGAGTGTTGTAATATATTGGGTGTGATAAATACTGCATCCCTTTCCCAGTCATTTGCAATCAGTGCCTCAGCTTCCTCACATTTCTTGAGTGTTGCTTATTGGACACCTGACAGAAACTAGTGAAGCCCATAGTCCGGACAACTCCTGGAAGAGTTCTGGAGGTAATGTTTGATTTTGCATTCCAGCACGATCTCAAAAATGATGTTATAGGAGAATAACCTAAGGAGAAGTCTGGGAAAGTGATTTTTTTTCTGTAGAGGGTGTGCCTTATTGACCTCTGATTGGTATGGAAATTCATAAATATTTGTATGTTTCTGTTTTATAAGAGACATCTGTCCTGTCTGCTCAAAATGACAGAGCTATAAAACATCAAACATGGAGCAGGTATGACCTGAGTAGTGGCATCTCTATTCACCAAGGTGCTGCCTACCCCTTACCCACTCTGTGCGGTAGATAGAAACTATCACAGAAAGTGATTGTAGATCTCCAACTGATGTTTTCTGACACTAAAGTGTTTGCTTGCTTTGTCCATATTCTGAATTTGGTAACATATTTGGTATTCCGGTGTGCTATGATCATTAGAGCTCATCCATTTATTAGCTGCATGTACTGTTCTGATATTACCCTAATCTATTTTTCCCAGTCCTGTGTTCTTTCATTGATTTTTCTTCATGGTTCTCATTCAGTGTTCCGGTATTATTTTATGAGCAGCGGCAATGCCATTATCAGCATGCCCGTTGCTATTTAACACCTGCTGTGCTGGACATTCCATTTTTGGTCATGGTCCCGATGGCCCCCGCCCGTCGTGCGTACACGCCCACCATGGCTCATGACGGCCGGGGACCGTCATGAGCACCAAAGGGGTTAATATCTACAGCTACCATAGACCCAATCTTTAGTGCCACTTTGGGGTAAGCATGGGCGGATTTTGCGAATTGGCAATCCGCGAAATTGTGTATTTACGGATTCGCAATCCGCAAAATCCGCGAACTCTCGCGAATTTGCAAATTTTTTTTTGTGTTCACAAGGATTTCTGCCAGTTTGCGAGGATTTTGTACCAGTTCGCAAACGCGAACTTACTTTTCGGGTAGCGACGGTCGCGAACATGTTGTTTCTACATCTGGTTCATCACAGCACCCTCTGTTTCACCACTGCCACCCTCTGTTTCACCACTGCCACCCTCTGGCTCACCCATGCCACCCTCTGGCTCACCCATGCCACCTCTAGTTCATCACTGTAGATTATGGGTGGAAAAACACACCTGCCCTGCCTCAACTGACATAAATGAATTAGGGGCTGATTAATGTGTTACTGAATTTGAACTTCCTGGCTGGAACCTGCTTCCTTATCTGTAATTGCTTTCTCTGAGCCTGCTGTGAGGGTCAGAGCAGGGTCATAGAATAGTTGCAAGTAGGCAACTGAACTCTGAAGGGGCCCCTCAGGAAGCACTACAGGGAATGGTTACTAATGATAAGATTGAACTTTTGCACCTGCTGAGTGCTTTCAGTTTTGCAAAAATCCAAATATCCAGCAGCATCCTCAAAAAGTAATCCTTCCAGGCACTACAGGGAATGGTTACTAATGATAAGATTGAACTTTTGCACCTGCTGAGTGCTTCCAGGTCAAGATCCAAATCAAAGTGACCAGCACATGAAGAAAGCACTGAGAGGAGCCTGCTGGACAGGAACAGGAAGTTGGAGACTGTGGGGCACTTCCTTCCTCCCACCCCCCCCCAAAATGGACTCCTTGCAAAAAAGAAGTGCAGGCAAATGTCAACCTGAGGAGTTATTCTGATAAAAGTAATAATTTTCAAGGTTTATGCTGCCTGCTGGTGGATTTCTTGTGCGAAATTGCAAATTTTGCAATCTCGCAATTGCGAGATTGTCGCTGCCCGCCGCATCTACGTTTTCGCAAGTGTTTACTCCTGCGAAATTGTATAGTATTCTAGTTGGCAAGTGCGACCAAGCAAAAAAATCCGCTTCGCACGGATTTACGAATTTTCGGTAAGTTCGCGAGAGTTCGCGGATTGCGAATTTACCGAAAATCCGCAAAATCCGCGAGCGGAACGGATTTTACGCCCATGCTTACTTTGGGGTGTGAACAGAGTTTTAACAATACCCATACTGACTTTCTGCTTGCTCACCTCTCCCCTGGATCAATTGAAAATTCCCCCACCTGCTCCTCTCTCCTATACTGTTGAGTGGCTGTTGCACTAACCTGTTTTCTCCATAGAATTCTGACATTTCTGTTGGCTTCTGCATGCAGAACTGCACTTCAGATCACCACCCACCTCACTATTATGAGCATGACTGTGGGAGCAGCACAGTTTGGCTACATCCTTTCAAGTTATGCTATGCCACATGTGTATGTATGTATATATATATATATATATATATATATATATATATATATATATTACCTACTGGCGGTCGCCAGTAGGTATATATAGTTAGGATCGATTTCCATAGGGAAATCGCAACATTCTATTTGGAATAACTTTGGCGCCGGTTGAGCAATCAGGCTGAATTTTTCAGCAACTTTGCCTCGCGGCGCTCCGCTCCTTCCCTGAAAGTTTGGGGGGGGTTCGTCAAGCGGGGGCTGAGATAAAAGGGGGTCCCAAAACGTGTTTTCCCCATGTTAATTTCCATAGGGTGGTCTGTCGCACTTTTAGCTCGAACGGCTGAATGGATTTTCACCAAACTTGGCAAAATTGTAGGGAGTGGTAGTCCGATGTGCCTTTGCTATGTCTCAAGATATGTGCTCCAGAGGATTTTGAGTAATTTAGGTTTAAAAAAATGTATATATCTGTAATCGCGCCCCGGAGCGCGTACCGGGGAGCGCTCCGGGCGCGCCACACGACTTGCGCACGGCAAGCTGATTGGTTCTCGGGTGTCTGTAAACATTCGAAACAGTCAGCAGCGGCCGCCATCTTGTGTCTCGGTAGGATTGAGATACAAGAGGTGGCAAAAATCAAAGGGGGAAATGAGCAAAAGGGGGCAGGGTACACCCCCCGTGACCCCCTAGGTTTGATGTGGGGGCCATAAAAGGGTCCCGTGGGACATTTTTTTTTTTTTTTCGATTTTCGCGGGGGGAGCGCCCGGTACGCGCACCGGGGAGCGTACCAGGAAGCGTACTTAGGTGAAAAATAGTGAAAATAATAGTGTAAAATAATCATTTTGAGTGATTACAGGTAGGGTAGCTCTGAAAAGAGCTTTTGGGTTCTGTGGCTGTTTTAGGTACCTACAAGTGTGTTCCACACACACCCACATGCACACAACCCCATACCCACACACCCACACACTCCCCACACACACTTCACACACGCACACCTCCACCCACACTCAAATACCCCACACCCCCACATCGACACCATACACATCCACACCCACACCCACATCCCACACACCCACACTCAAACACACACCTCACCCCCCTTCCACCACACACACACACACATGCACACACACACAGATATCTCACAGACACACCCCACACATCCCACACACACATCTCCCCCCCACATACACAGAGACAACTCACAGACACATCCACACATCCCACACATACATACACATCCTACACACATACCTCCCACACCCACACACACCCCACACACACCTCACACACCCACACTCCCACCTACACCCAAACACCCCACACACTCACACCCACACACACCTTACATACCCATATCCCCACCCACATCCACATACCACACACACCTATACACCTCACCACCCCAGACACACACACACACACATACACACCTCACAGACTGGTATGTAGTATGAGCTATTCTATATTTGGTGAAAGTGTCTCCAGTGATGTTTAGGTAAATTAACTTTCGAAATTTTTTAGGGGAGCGCTTCCCGGTATGCGCTCCGGTACGCGTACCGGCAGCGCTACGGGAGTCCTCCATTTTGCGTTTTGGTAGATTTGAGACAGAAAATGGAGGACAAACAACGTTGGAAATGGGTATAAGGGGGCATCGTAGGCACTCCTTGACCCTCTATGTTTTGTGAGGGGGTCTTAGGAGGCCCAAATAGGCAAAAAGAAACAAAAAAAAATAATAATTTTTCACGGGGTGCGCCCGGTACGCGCACCGGGGAGCGTACTATGGTGAAAAATAGTGAAAAAAGTTAAAACGAGATAATCATTTGGAGTGATCAGAGATAGGGTAGCCCTGAAAAGGGCTTTTGGGTTCTGTGGCTGATTTAGGTACCTACAGGTAGGTACCAATGCACAGTCTTAAATTCAGGAGGAATATTCTATTCCACTCATCAGAAAAGTGCACACCATCTCCCCTGTAGATATCTTCCATGTTGTAACGTAAGTTATTATTGTATATTGAACCCATTCCATAGTCTCTCATGTAAGCAGAAACAGGTGTATTCACATGTTTCCGTGCTTTCTCAAATTGTGGACAAAATTGATTGGACCACTTCCATTTCTGTCTTTGGCATATATTGGAATATACCAAGGCAGTTTGTGGAAAAAGTGCCATCAAATGATCAAAGGTGTCCTTTAAAAGCATTTCCAGACCTACCCCAGTCAAAGTGCCCAAGTAATTTCCTCCACAGTGCACAATTAACAGGTCAGGGTGTGGCAAATGCAAAAAGGTTTTCACCAATGGAATCAATTGGTGACATTTTAATCCTCTGTGGCCAATACATTTTATGTTCACGCTTGATAAATCAAGGTTGTGTAAATTTCTGGTACTAGCATACCTTTGAGCCCAGTGGATATAGCTATGTCCAATAATCCAGACAGAATACATGGTCAGAGGAGATCCTGGTGCAGTTAGATGAAGTGTGGAAAAGAAATGGCAGTTGGAATAATAGGAGTTTGCAAAAAAAAACCTGTGAAGTTTCAGTGCTCTTGAATCACAAGCAATGAGTGGTAGAATGAGATAGGTGAAAACTGAGAGTTAGGGTGCATGGTTGTGTTCTGTGTAAGAAGTAATTTGAATGGTTAAAAAAAAGTTATTTAAAGAAACCTTACACCAGATAAGCTGGTGTATTTGCAGGTCAAACATCCTTGCAGAGGTGATTTGCAACATTGTAGAATAAACTTTTAACCCTGGCAGGTCAGTGGGGAGGGAGTTGCTATGGTAACAGGTAGAAAGGGCTGAGGGGGGGAAGGGTGTTGGTTTGAAAATACAGAGGGAAGAGATTTGATTGGTTACCATGAGCAATATGTGTGTAGAATTAGAGGTTTTCTGTGCCTTTATGGTTTGCAGTGTCTGGAGAACATACCTTTTGCTCTGCTAAAGAAATATTGGTGTGTGTATCTGACACTGTTCTGAATCTCCTAAAATCTTTGTAAAGGTGAGTTATGATTTATTTAATATACATAGAGACTTGTATACTCTATGGAGAAGATTTGGAAGCAAATTGTGGTTTTTTAATGTTGGTTTGTGTCATGCTTTTTGATAATGCTTGGTAAAAAGTTTTTACTGCATAGAGTAATTGTATTTTGTAAAATTGTGAAGTTTTAGTCGTGACATGGAATGCTTCTACATAGGACCTGTGCTGTGTTTTGTAAATGTGATGTAAAAAACGATTTTGGGGAAAATAAATAGTTTTTACATTTTTTAAATGGAGTAAAGAATGTGTGCATGTTTAATAGAAATACATTTGACTCTTTACAATGATGTTACCTGTGTTAACTCAGTGTAGGAAGCATATTGAGTTTGTTTGCATAGAGGAATTGTATTTTGTAAAATTGTGAAGCTTCATGTGAAAGCGTTTGCTTCAGTCTTATTCCTGTTGTGAGGCAGGTGCAAGATTTTCCCTCAGTCTTATCCCTGCAGTGAGGCAGATGGTTGTAAATATGATCTGTGCTGTGTTTCCTAAATGTGATGTCAAAAACGATTTTGGGGAAAATAAATGGATTTTACATTTTTGAGTATAATGTGGCGCAAAGGTTTAAAAAATGACGCATACATGTGTCACTTTTTAAATATGGGGAAAAAAGGTACATGTTTGGGCTTTCCTGGGGAGCCTAGGTGGTGAGGCTTGTGTCTAAGTGTGCAGTGGACTAGGCTTCATGAAGCATATCCCTGTCTGCATTCTTAGACACAGGTGTCAATTTGACTCTTTAGAATAATGTTAGCTGTGTTTTAAAACAGTGTAGGAAGCATATTGAGTTTGTTTGCATAGAGGAATTGTATTTTGTAAAATTGTGAATCTCCATGAGAAAGCGTTTGCCTCAGTCTTATTCCTGTTGTGAGGCAGGTGCAAGATTTTGCCTCAGTCTTATCCCTGGTGTGAGGCAGATGATTGTAAATAGGATCTGTGCTGTGTTTCCTAAATGTGATGTCAAAAACGATTTTGGGGAAAATAAATTGTTTTTACATTTTTGAGTATTAATGTGGCGCAGAGGTTTAAAAAGTGACGCATTTACCTATATGCATCAATTTTTAAATATGGGGCAAAAAGGTATTTGTTTGGGTTTTCCTGGGGAGCGTAGGTGGTGAAGCTTGTGTCTAAGAGTGCAGTGGACTAGGCTTCATGAAGCATATACTTGTCTGCATTCTTAGACGCAGGTGTCAATTTGACTCTTTACAATGATGTTACCTGTGTTTTAAATCAATGTAGGAAGTTTATTGAGTTTGTTTGCATAGAGGAATTGTATTTTGTAAAATTGTGAAGCTCCATGTGAAAGCGTTTGCCTCAATCTTATTCCTGTTGTGAGGCAGGTGCAAGATTTTGCCTCAGTCTTATCCCTGCTGTGAGGCAGATGCTTGTAAATATGATGTGTGCTGTGTTTCCTAAATGTGATGTCAAAAACGATTTTGGGGGAAATAAATTGTTTTTACATTTTTGAGTATAATGTGGCACAGAGGTTTAAAAAGTGACGCATACATGCGTCACTTTTTAAATATGAGGAAAAAAGGTACATGTTTGGGCTTTCCTGGGGAGCCTAGGTGGTGAGGCTTGCATCTAAGTGTGCAGTGGACTAGGCTTCATGAAGCATATCCCTGTCTGCATTCTTAGACACAGGTGTCAATTTGACTCTTTACAATGATGTTAGCTGTGTATTAAAACAGTGTAGGAAGCATATTGAGTTTGTTTGCATAGAGGAATAGTATTTTGTAAAATTGTGAAGCTCCTTGAGAAAGTGTTTGCCTCAGTCTTATCCCTGTTGTGAGGCAGGTGCAAGATTTTGCCTCAGTCTTATCCCTGCTGTGAGGCAGATGATTGTAAATAGGATCTGTGCTGTGTTTCCTAAATGTGATGTCAAAAACGATTTTGGAGAAAATGAATGGTTTTTACATTTTTGATTATAATGTGGCGCAGAGGTTTAAAAAGTGAGACATCTACCTACATGCATCAATTTTTAAATATGGAGCAAAAAGGTACTTGTTTGGGTTTTCCTGGGGAGCGTAGGTGGTGAGGCTTGTGTCTAAGAGTGCAGTGGACTAAGCTTCATGAAGCCTATCTCTGCTGCATTCTTAGACACAGGTGTTTTGAGGCAAAATATTGCACCTGTCTCACAACAGGAATAAGACTGAGGCAAATGCTTTCACATGGAGCTTCACAATTTTACAAAATATAATTACTCTATGCAAACAAACTCAATATGTTTCCTACACTGAGTTAAAACACAGGTAACATCATTGTAAAGAGTCAAAATGATACCTGTGTCTAAGAATGCAGCAGAGATAGGCTTCATGAAGCCTAGTCCACTGCACTCTTAGACACAAGCCTCACCACCTAAGCTCCCCAGGAAAGCCCAAACAAGTACCTTTTTTCCCCATATTTAAAAATTGACGCATGTATGCGTCATTTTTTAAACCTTTGCGCCACATTATACTCAAAAATGTAAAAACAATTTATTTTCCCCAAAATCGTTTTTGACATCACATTTAGGAAACACAGCACAGATCCTATTTACAATCATCTGCCTCACAGCAGGAATAAGACTGAGGCAAAATATTGCACCTGCCTCACAACAGGAATAAGACTGAGGCAAACGCTTTCACATGGAGCTTCACAATTTTACAAAATATAATTACTCTATGCAAACAAACTCAATATGTTTCCTACACTGTGTTAAAACACAGGTAACATCATTGTAAAGAGTCAAATTGATACCTGTGTCTAAGAATGCAGCAGAGATAGGCTTCATGAAGCCTAGTCCACAGCACTCTTAGACACAAGCCTCACCACCTACGCTCCCCAGGAAAACCCAAACAAGTACCTTTTTGCCCCATATTTAAAAATTGACGCATGTAGGTAGATGCGTCACTTTTTAAACCTCTGCGCCACATTATACTCAAAAATGTAAAAACCATTTATTTCCCCTAAATTTGATTTTGATATCACATTTAGGAAACACAGCACAGATCCTATTTACAATCATCTGCCTCACAGCAGGGATAAGACTGAGGCAAAATCTTGCACCTGCCTCACAACAGGAATAAGACTGAGGCAAACGCTTTGTCATGGAGCTTCACAATTTTACAAAATACAATTCCTCTATGCAAACAAACTCAATATGCTTCCTACACTGATTTAAAACACAGGTAACATCATTGTAAAGAGTCAAATTGACACCTGTCTCTAAGAATGCAGACAGGGATATGCTTCAGGAAGCCTAGTCTACTGCACTCTTAGACACAAGCTTCACCACCTACGCTCCCCAGGAAAACCCAAACAAGTACCTTTTTGCTCCATATTTAAAAATTGATGCATGTAGGTAGATGCGTCACTTTTTAAACCTCCGCGCCACATTATAATCAAAAATGTAAAAACCATTCATTTTCTCCAAAATCGTTTTTGACATCACATTTAGGAAACACAGCACAGATCCTATTTACAATCATCTGCCTCACAGCAGGGATAAGACTGAGGCAAAATATTGCACCTGCCTCACAACAGGAATAAGACTGAGGCAAACACTTTCTCATGGAGCTTCACAATTTTATAAAATACAATTCTATATAACTATGTAACTCAATACTTTCTCGGGAAGCATAGGTGGTGAAGCCTGTGTATAAGAGTGCAGTGGACTTAGACATAGGTCTGATCTTCTTTGTACTTGTGGACAGAGTTGTCTTCCAATATACTCTTCAATACAGGCCTCACCTTTTGTGCACCCTTGGAGAATCCTCACCTGATCTGTAACCCTGTATAGATCGTTTGCTTTTTGTCATTGCTTTGTTGTTTGGTAATAGTGGTCTATAATGTGCTACTTTTTTCTTTAACACAGATTGAAATCGTTATTTGAAGAGTAAGCAAAGATGCCCACAAAGGAAAGGACAAAGAAACAACGTAACCGGGAAAAATCAAAAACAGCAACGGAATTACAGCATTCTTCCACAACAAATACTTCAAAAAACAGGAACAAAGCTTCTGGTAACACAACTAAGTCTTTTTTACGTAACATATGTAAATCCCAAATGTAGAAAAAGAAAATGAGACAGTAAAATTGAAAAGGAAGGAGAGAACTTCAAAGAATCCTAAAACTGGAGCAGGAGAGAATAATATGTATAGGAATAGAAGGCAGAATCAGTTTAGAGACATTCGTAGACGAATGTTTCGCAATAGAGTGGTTTTAAATTTGTTAAAAAACATTAGGAAAGGTAAACAGAGAGCTGCTTTTTATAAGAAAAAGAAAAGTGTAGAGAAGATTGTTGATCAGGCTTTTGAAGTTAAGAAAAAATCATTTATTTTAATAATCAATAGAATTAGGACACTTAACAAGACAATTGATGTTTTCAAATCAAACAGTAGATGGAAAAGAGTAATTAATCGGACTAATTTTTGTAAAGTTTTTTCTGGAGAATGGATGCACAGTTCAAGTTGTGAGCCATTTTTTAATGAGGAGAGTTACTTCCAGGAGAATGATTTAGTGCATGCAGTTGACACCAGTGGTCGAGCGTATGAAGTGAAAGACGGTTGTCCGATTGAAAAAGAGAAACTTGTGCCTAGAGAACCAGAAGAGGTATTATCTGATGGTGTTTTAGGGAGACGTACTAAGGGTCCAGTGTACACTTGGAAGTGTAGTAGTATTTGTAGTGTGTGACAGGAATCAATTGATTTGTTTTGTAATTTCTTACGTACATATAGTAAAAAAGGTATAAAGCAGAAAGTGAAGTTGTTGCAAGACTTAGGGGCATATTATCGAGGGGGTTTATCTCCGCTTTTTTGGCTTTAAAAGCCAAGAAAGCGGCGATAAAATTATCTCCCTATTACCTAGCTGTCGCTAACACCAGTTAGCGACAGCTAGTAGGAGATAGCGACCATCTTGGGCCCCACTTTGCATGTCAGCGATATTTATCACTAATGACATACAAAGTGGGCGTGCCAAGATGTTAGCGACTGGAAACAGTCGCTAACATCGCTATCTCCTATTACCAACTTTTGGAGATATTCGCGCTAAGCGCGAATATCTCCAAAAACTAACACCTGCCCTGAGCAGTTCTTAGCCATGTTATCCAATGGGAGGTGGATAACATGGCTAAGAGCATTAGCTCAGTAATGCATGAATATCGCTGACTTTTCAGCGATATTCATGCATTGCGGCCGTTTTTTATCGCATTTGCGATAAACCTTGATAATAGCAAGGTTTATCTGCGATAATTTCTGACGATGCTTAGCGTTAAAAAATTCGTTGCTAAGCATCGTTAGCGATAAATATCGCTTAACGTTGGTAATATGCCCCTTAGATCCTTGCAGAGTGAGAGGAATCACAGGTTTGCAAGGCCATTCACTGGCTTGTCTTTCTAGAAAAGTCTGTCAGAGTGTTTTTCATCATTTTAGGATGTTTGCAGTGCATCATACCAAAATGAGGAAATTAGTGAGAATGTTGTATTATGCAAAAAGTCCAGCACTTAAGCTTAAACAATTAAACAGTGCTCTTTTGCATGGAACAGAATTAGATGTGAAGAAGATTTGTGAAGAAATTGAGATTTGTTATTTTCGTGAAAAAGAGGACGGTGTAGAAATTGAGACAGCAATTCAAGGTAATGTGGAAGACAATGTACAGATTTTAAATACAGAAAAGTTTGAGAAGGAAATTACCACGTTTAAGGTGAAATCAAGTGAAAGGCCGAATTTTACTTGTGTGTGTTGTCGACGGAGTCATTATAAGATTCAGAATAGGTTAGTTGATTTATATGCAAAAAGTGAAAAGATGGATAATTATGAGTGGAAAGATTTAGCAACTTATTTGTGGGTGGAAAATTCTTTTGATTTGAGTTCTGATCAGCGTATTTGTAAATATTGTTATGATGAATTAAATCAAAACAGAATGCCTGCTAGAGCTGTTCATTATAATCTGGAGTTGGTAGACATTCCCCGTGAATTGATGGATTTAAATACATATGAGTCTATTTTGATTCAATGTGTCCATCCTTTTCAGGCAATTGTTCGCATGGAGCCTAAGATAGGGAAATTGCCTCCTACAGATTTGCAGAGAGGATTAAAGGGAAGAGTTGTTTATTTGCCCCTAGATTTGAAAAAAAATATTGATACAATTGGTATAGAAAAAGTAGAAGAGGAACCTCTGGTTATTCTAGTTAATGGGGTTCCAACAAAGAGTAAAAAAATCTGGCAAGATTTAGTGGATGTTAGGAAAGTCAAAAGGCAACGTTGTATTTAGTCAAAAACAATGAGTACTACTAAGATGTATGTGTTGCAGCAGAGGAAACCAGCTGCAGATGAAGACAGTGATTGTTCAGGCGGCCAAATTGAAAAGTTGATGTGTCTAGAAGTGAAGAAATATATGAACATTATACGGTTCATCCTTTGCATTCCAAAGAAGTAATGGGGAATGCAAATGCATTGTTTCAAATGAAAACAGCAAAAGGAAGTCCCATTAGTGTGTGGGAAGAAAGTTTGGAAGCTCGTTGTTTTCCACAGCTATTTCCAACAGGTCGAGGTGGACGATATGATGATCGACCACTTCAAATTCCTGCATCTGAATATCGAACTGTAAGATTATATGCTGAAGATGCAAGGTTTCGTCAATGCATTCCCTATTTGTTTCATCTACTGTATGAAAGTGACTTGTCTGGGCTTTCTTATGCAGTAAACCATATTCTGAAAAGTGGAGCACATCTACAAAAGGTTTCGGCGAGGGACTTTATGGAGAAAGTGAATCTGCAAGATAATATTTTGGAGTCTCATCTAATCAATCTCATGGCATGTCAGCGTGGTACAAACGAGTATTGGTACCGTCGTCATGGGGAATTGAAATGTATGCTAAGAAACTTAGGAACTCCTACATGGTTCCTCACTCTTAGCTGTGCCGAGTATGCATGGGACGACTAACTTCAATTTCTACGAGAGGCAAATGCAAATATACAAAATATAGAATTCAAAACACCTGGAGAACTGTGTTCTTTGGATCCAGTGAATGTATGCAGATATTTCAATCATAGATTTGAAGCTATGATGTCTTTTATTACCAACAAAAAAAATCCTCCCCTTGGAGAGGTTTTGGATTTCTTTTGAAGAAAGGAGTATCAAGCGAGAGGTGCTCCTCACATACATATGTTGTTATGGATTAAAGATGCACCCAAATTTGGAACAGATTCGGATGAGTTTGTTTGCATAGAGGAATTGTATTTTGTAAAATTGTGAAGCTCCACGTGAAAGTGTTTGCCTCAGTCTTATTCCTGTTGTGAGGCAGGTGCAAGATTTTGTCTCAGTCTTATCCCTGCTGTGAGGCAGATGCTAGTAAGTATGATCTGTGCTGTGTTTCCTAAATGTGATGTCAAAAACGATTTTGGGGGAAATAAATTGTTTTTACATTTTTGAGTATAATGTGGCACAGAGGTTTAAAAAGTGACGCATACATGCGTCACTTTTTAAATATGAGGAAAAAAGGTACATGTTTGGGCTTTCCTGGGGAGCGTAGGTGGTGAGGCTTGCATCTAAGTGTGCAGTGGACTAGGCTTCATGAAGTATATCCCTGTCTGCATTCTTAGACACAGGTGTCAATTTGACTCTTTACAATGATGTTAGCTGTGTATTAAAACAGTGTAGGAAGCATATTGAGTTTGTTTGCATAGAGGAATAGTATTTTGTAAAATTGTGAAGCTCCTTGAGAAAGTGTTTGCCTCAGTCTTATCCCTGTTGTGACATTACATAAAGGGGGGTTGAACCCATGCAGTCGCGGGGACCTGGGCGTAATATGGTACATGTATAGGGGGGTCCCCGCAAGGGAAACGTGTTGAGTACAACACACACAACCAACCGTAGTTGGTAACACTTAACACAAAATCATCAAATTCAAATAGATATGAATATTGTCATTTATTTTACAATATCAATTAGGAAATATATCCACAGACTTTCAAAAAGCCCTAAAGGAAGAGGAAAGGGCAAGGGAAGTGAGGGACAGGGTGTGCTCAAAGCCACGTACAATCAGAGGAGAATAGACACAGTCGTAGAAATGGAAACAATAATATGCAATATTGACATATGACTCAGGCCAATTCTAACACAAAGAAGCCTCTGTCTTCAAAAAGTCCATAACATTGATTATACAGAACCTTTCAACGGTCACATTAACAAACAATCAAGTTGGCTAGAGGGCATGTGCCGGAGGTATACAACAGGAGAGCCGTCGACGTTTCGACCCCTTGGCGTAGGCTAAATAAGGTCCTTTTACGGGGTCTTCATCAGGACAGGTGCAAGGTGAAGGGGAGGGGCGGGGTTGATCTGTGAATTTAAAAATAAAGGGCAGAATCACTATCTATTATTAATGAGCATCACTAAATGATGTTTTAATTATAAAATTAAAATTAAAAGAGAAATTGACCATGGGCTTAGGGCCACTTGGGCCTCATAGCGAAGGAATTAGAGTCTGCCCACATAAAAATTCATGGTCAAACTATACGATATCGAATATGCTACTGTACAGAGGAAAAAGGCCCTCAGATGTCTCAACTAATACATAAAGAGGAAGAACACTCACATGTAGTATCAGGGCGCAAGTAGATCACTGACGCCTAACTGGCGTGTTTGTGACTACACTCGAAGGAATAAATCAGCTGCAATAAAGCCATTGAAACGGGAGGTTAGGTCAACCACTGTTGGATAATGGCCTTAGTCCAAAAGTTTTTACCGTGTCAACTACTTACATAAAATAGCGTAAACAGTGGGATGACGCCTTAGATATAAATCAATGCTGCATCCAGCTTCTGAAGTTTGAAGGTCGCTGGTGGTACACAAAGGGAATTATCAGTTTGGTAAAAAGTTGCGGATTGACATGATGAAAAATGCGGGGCATAATGGCCACGTACATACCTCCGTTGTGGAGTCAGACATTCATCAGCTTTAGTGTTGATTTGCCATCACCCGTATACAACAACCGGTCTTCTATCATGGGAACCTATATGGAATAATTATACTTAATATAGGATTACCCTTCATAGGATGGACTAATTCCCTTAAGAATAACGATTCATTCTAGCTTACTCGTAATTTCCGGGGCTCCTTGGATACACCGCCAGCTTCACATGAAAGGTTTGACGGGTAATAGGGCGGGAAACGTCACCGGGGACCTCGGTGCAATTTGACTCTGAAATGAGACAAATGAAAGACGGCAGTCACCAGCCTGTCTCCCTAGCGTCTACAAGTTTAAAACAGTAATCAGAGGAGGCAGGGTACTCACGGTCGATACGGGGCAGTGACACGATAAGGGTCTGCGTGCAGGAAACTCCGCAAAGCCGCTATGCGGAGTCGAGGGCGGGGCCAGTCATAGTCGGCCTCAATAGACATAGAAAAGATAATCTATGTATATTAACACATGAGTTGAGATTTGGCAAATGCCAAAATATGTTAATATATTTCGCAATTACTGCTTGTAGACCCCTCAAATCTAAGGTATGGGAAACTGATAAAATCCCCTACTTTGCTCCGTGAAATAGGGGGAGGAGTAACCCTGGTTTCACGAGGTAAACAAAGGGAGACGTGTTACTACGGGCACCAGTTTTCCGTGGAAAATTATTCAAGATGTTTGTTAATGTTGATAGACAATTACTATAACAATTCATTGATGTTTGTAAAAATAAATAATAACTCCATGCACCAGTCACCACTCACTTGAGCTCGCGCACCTCTCAAACATGAGGGTGTAAACGGGCATCATCATATAACATGAAATAAAGTTACCAGTTGGAAAATTGACTGAGACTGTTTATCAGTTAAATTATTGCCCCTATTAATAGCTCGTGCACCTCTCAGACATGAGGGTGTAGACGAGCAACATCATCCCGTATTCGGTGAAAAATGTTTCATGAAAACAATGGAACAATCCAATAATTACACCCACAACAGATCAAGCACTTCACAGACATGACAGTGTAAATGAATGTTCGGAGGGTGTTTGTTGAAATCCATAGCTATCACATTCCTTGGCTACTGTAAACCTAAGGCGGTGTAAAGATAGTGTTTAGGGAATATAAGGAAAAACACCCCTACAGATCTCATCATTACATCATTTGAAAGACCATCATTTGAAAATCTCTCGGAGTTACCCCTTCCTTAATCAGCCTAGGGCTGCCAACTGTGCCAAGCTACTGTCCTGTTTGTTCAGGCCATTTTTGATTGAGTCAAGGAGGGACATCCATTTGGATTCTCGTGTATTCAGAGCTGTCCGCAAATTACCCCCTCTTGTCCCGAGAGAGACTTTCTCGACAACCCACCATCTTAAGTCAGCCACCACATGGCCTACCTTCTGCCAGTGTTCAACTAATGGTGCACCCAATACCTTGCACCGTAATCTAAAGCAGTGGGAGGAGATCCGGGATTTTATCTTCTGTTGGGTCTGACCGACGTATAGCAGATTACATGGGCATTGAACGATGTAAATCACACTACTGGAATTACAATTCGTTTTTGACATCACATTTAGGAAACACAGCACAGATCCTATTTACAATCATCTGCCTCACAGCAGGGATAAGACTGAGGCAAAATATTGCACCTGCCTCACAACAGGAATAAGACTGAGGCAAACGCTTTCACATGGAGCTTCACAATTTTACAAAATATAATTACTCTATGCAAACAAACTCAATATGTTTCCTACACTGAGTTAAAACACAGGTAACATCATTGTAAAGAGTCAAATTGATACCTGTGTCTAAGAATGCAGCAGAGATAGGCTTCATGAAGCGTAGTCCACTGCACTCTTAGACACAAGCCTCATCACCTACGCTCCCCAGGAAAACCCAAACAAGTACCTTTTTGCCCCATATTTAAAAATTGACGCATGTAGGTAGATGCGTCACTTTTTAAACCTCTGCGCCACATTATACTCAAAAATGTAAAAACCATTTATTTCCCCTAAAATTGTTTTTGATATCACATTTAGGAAACACAGCACAGATCCTATTTACAATCATCTGCCTCACAGCAGGGATAAGACTGAGGCAAAATATTGCACCTGCCTCACAACAGGAATAAGACTGAGGCAAACGCTTTCACATGGAGCTTCACACTTTTACAAAATATAATTACTCTATGCAAACAAACTCAATATGTTTCCTACACTGATTTAAAACACAGGTAACATCATTGTAAAGAGTCAAATTGACACCTGTCTCTAAGAATGCAGACAGGGATATGCTTCAGGAAGCCTAGTCTACTGCACTCTTAGACACAAGCTTCACCACCTACGCTCCCCAGGAAAACCCAAACAAGTACCTTTTTGCTCCATATTTAAAAATTGATGCATGTAGGTAGATGCGTCACTTTTTAAACCTCTGCGCCACATTATAATCAAAAATGTAAAAACCATTCATTTTCTCCAAAATCGTTTTTGACATCACATTTAGGAAACACAGCACAGATCCTATTTACAATCATCTGCCTCAAAGCAGGGATAAGACTGAGGCAAAATCTTGCACCTGCCTCACAACAGGAATAAGACTGAGGCAAACACTTTCTCATGGAGCTTCACAATTTTATAAAATACAATTCTACATAACTATGTAACTCAATACTTTCTCGGGAAGCATAGGTGGTGAAGCCTGTGTATAAGAGTGCAGTGGACTTAGACATAGGTCTTTGTACTTGTGGACAGAGTTGTCTTCCAATATACTCTTCAATACAGGCCTCACCTTTTGTGCACCCCTGGAGAATCCTCACCTGATCTGTAACCCTGTATAGATCGTTTGCTTTTTGTCATTGCTTTGTTGTTTGCTAATAGTGGTCTATAATCTGCTACTTTTTTCTTTAACACAGATTGGAATCGTTATTTGAAGAGTAAGCAAAGATGCCCACAAAGGAAAGGACAAAGAAACAACGTAACCGGGAAAAATCAAAAACAGCAACGGAATTACAGCATTCTTCCACAACAAATACTTCAAAAAACAGGAACAAAGCTCCTGGTAAGACAACTAAGTCTTTTTTAAGTAACATATGTAAATCCCAAATGTAGAAAAAGAAAATGAGACAGTAAAATTGAAAAGGAAGGAGAGAACTTCAAAGAATCCTAAAACTGGAGCAGGAGAGAATAATATGTATAGGAATAGAAGGCAGAATCAGTTTAGAGACATTCGTAGACGAATGTTTCGCAATAGAGTGGTTTTAAATTTGTTAAAAAACATTAGGAAAGGTAAACAGAGAGCTGCTTTTTATAAGAAAAAGAAAAGTGTAGAGAAGATTGTTGATCAGGCTTTTGAAGTTAAGAAAAAATTATTTATTTTAATAATCAATAGAATTAGGACACTTAACAAGACAATTGATGTTTTCAAATCAAACAGTAGATGGAAAAGAGTAATTAATCGGACTAATTTTTGTAAAGTTTTTTCTGGAGAATGGATGCACAGTTCAAGTTGTGAGCCATTTTTTAATGAGGAGAGTTACTTCCAGGAGAATGATTTAGTGCATGCAGTTGACACCAGTGGTCGAGCGTATGAAGTGAAAGACGGTTGTCCGATTGAAAAAGAGAAACTTGTGCCTAGAGAACCAGAAGAGGTGTTATCTGATGGTGTTTTAGGGAGACGTACTAAGGGTCCAGTGTACACTTGGAAGTGTAGTAGTATTTGTAGTGTGTGACAGGAATCAATTGATTTGTTTTGTAATTTCTTACGTACATATAGTAAAAAAGGTATAAAGCAGAAAGTGAAGTTGTTGCAAGACTTAGGGGCATATTATCAAGGGGGTTTATCTCCGCTTTTTTGGCTTTAAAAGCCAAGAAAGCGGAGATAAAATTATCTCCCTATTACCTAGCTGTCGCTAACACCAGTTAGCGACAGCTAGTAGGAGATAGCGACCATCTTGGGCCCCACTTTGCATGTCAGTGATATTTATCACTAATGACATGAAAAGTGGGCGTGCCAAGATGTTAGCGACTGGAAACAGTCGCTAACATCGCTATCTCCTATTACCAACTTTTGGAGATATTCGCGCTAAGCGCGAATATCTCCAAAAACTAACACCTGCCCTGAGCAGTTCTTAGCCATGTTATCCAATGGGAGGTGGATAACATGGCTAAGAGCATTAGCTCGGTAATGCATGAATATCGCTGACTTTTCAGCGATATTCATGCATTGCGGCCGTTTTTTATCGCATTTGCGATAAACCTTGATAATAGCAAGGTTTATCTGCGATAATTTCTGACGATGCTTAGCGTTAAAAAATTTGTTGCTAAGCATCGTTAGCGATAAATATCGCTTAACGTTGGTAATATGCCCCTTAGATCCTTGCAGAGTGAGAGGAATCACAGGTTTGCAAGGCCATTCACTGGCTTGTCTTTCTAGAAAAGTCTGTCAGAGTGTTTTTCATCATTTTAGGATGTTTGCAGTGCATCATACCAAAATGAGTAAATTAGGGAGAATGTTGTATTATGCAAAAAGTCCAGCACTTAAGCTTAAACAATTAAACAGTGCTCTTTTGCATGGAACAGAATTAGATGTGAAGAAGATTTGTGAAGAAATTGAGATTTGTTATTTTCGTGAAAAAGAGGACAGTGTAGAAATTGAGACAGCAATTCAAGGTAATGTGGAAGACAATGTACAGATTTTAAATACAGAAAAGTTTGAGAAGGAAATTACCACGTTTAAGGTGAAATCAAGTGAAAGGCCGAATTTTACTTGTGTGTGTTGTCGACGGAGTCATTATAAGATTCAGACTAGGTTAGTTGATTTATATGCAAAAAGTGAAAAGATGGATAATTATGAGTGGAAAGATTTAGCAACTTATTTGTGGGTGGAAAATTCTTTTGATTTGAGTTCTGATCAGCGTATTTGTAAATATTGTTATGATGAATTAAATCAAAACAGAATGCCTGCTAGAGCTGTTCATTATAATCTGGAGTTGGTAGACATTCCCCGTGAATTGATGGATTTAAATACATATGAGTCTATTTTGATTCAATGTGTCCATCCTTTTCAGGCAATTGTTCGCATGGAGCCTAAGATAGGGAAATTGCCTCCTACAGATTTGCAGAGAGGATTAAAGGGAAGAGTTGTTTATTTACCCCTAGATTTGAAAAAAAATATTGATACAATTGGTATAGAAAAAGTAGAAGAGGAACCTCTGGTTATTCTAGTTAATGGGGTTCCAACAAAGAGTAAAAAAATCTGGCAAGATTTAGTGGATGTTAGGAAAGTCAAAAGGCAACGTTGTATTTAGTCAAAAACAATGAGTACTACTAAGATGTATGTGTTGCAGCAGAGGAAACAGCTGCAGATGAAGACAGTGATTGTTCAGGCGGCCAAATTGAAAAAGTTGATGTGTCTAGAAGTGAAGAAATATATGAACATTATACGGTTCATCCTTTGCATTCCAAAGAAGTAATGGGGAATGCAAAAGCATTGTTTCAAATGAAAACAGCAAAAGGAAGTCCCATTAGTGTGTGGGAAGAAAGTTTGGAAGCTCGTTGTTTTCCACAGCTATTTCCAACAGGTCGAGGTGGACGATATGACGATCGACCACTTCAAATTCCTGCATCTGAATATCGAACTGTAAGATTATATGCTGAAGATGCAAGGTTTCGACAATGCATTCCCTATTTGTTTCATATACTGTATGAAAGTGACTTGTCTGGGCTTTCTTATGCAGTAAACCATATTCTGAAAAGTGGAGCACATCTACAAAAGGTTTCGGCGAGGGACTTTATGGAGAAAGTGAATCTGCAAGATAATATTTTGGAGTCTCATCTAATCAATCTCATGGCATGTCAGCGTGGTACAAACGAGTATTGGTACCGTCGTCATGGGGAATTGAAATGTATGCTAAGAAACTTAGGAACTCCTACATGGTTCCTCACTCTTAGCTGTGCCGAGTATGCATGGGACGACTTACTTCAATTTCTACGAGAGGCAAATGCAAATATACAAAATATAGAATTCAAAACACCTGGAGAACTGTGTTCTTTGGATCCAGTGAATGTATGCAGATATTTCAATCATAGATTTGAAGCTATGATGTCTTATATTACCATCAAAAAAAATCCTCCTCTTGGAGAGGCTTTGGAATTCTTTTGAAGAAAGCAGTATCAAGCGAGAGTTGCTCCTCACATACATATGTTGTTATGGATTAAAGATGCACCCAAATTTGGAACAGATTCGGATAAGACAGCGATGAGTTTCATTGAAGAGTATTCAACATGTGCTGTTCCGAAAACTACTGAAGAAAACAGTTTAAGGCAACAAGTTTTACGCTTTCAATCCCATCGTTGTGGAAAGTACTGTCGTCGAAAATTCAGAAACAAGGACAAGTTCTTCACAAAATGTCGTTTCGGCTTTCCACGACCAGTGATTTCTAAAGGAAGAGTAAATAATTTGATGTCTTCTCTGCGACATACTGTGACGAGGAAATCACCAAAAAATACATACAATTTATAAAAGAGACGAAGAGTCCAAGTACATCAACGACTACAATCCAGTGATTTTGTCCATGTGGAATGCTAACATGGATATTCAATTCGTTGCTGACAACTCTATTGCTGTGGCTCGATATGTGACGTCTTACATCACAAAAAAAGAAAAGACAGAACTAAAGGAAATGTGGGAGGACATTTCACATGAAAAGAGTCTAAGCAAGAAATTGTACAGTTACAGTCTGAAGATGTTGTCGCATCGAGAAATTGGAGCGTATGAATGTTCTGATCGATTGTCGTCAGCAAGTCTCTATGCCAAATCTAGAACCATCATTTGGGTGAGTCTAGGTCTTGCTGCAACACGAAATCGAGTTTTGAAATCTGTACAAGAGATAGAGTATTTGGCGGAGAAAGAACTAGAAAGTACAGATATTTTGAAGACAAACATGTTGGATACATACTATCCGAATAGAAGTCATCACCTTGAGAACGCTTGTCTCTATGAAGTTCTGCAACGATATATTTATAAGAGGAACATCAGAGAAGATATCAATAATGGAATATATGGAGTCATTGGATGTGAAGGATGTCTAGTGAAACAGAAAAAAGGTCATTTGATTAATCATCGCAAATTGAGTTGGAAGAAGAAGAGGAACTTCTTGGAGATTTTCTCTGTTATGAAGACTCCTTTAATGCAACGAAGGATACCATAGAATGTCCTGTTTTTCCAAATTATCTGCAAATGTTGAATGAAGAAATAGAGCAAGAAGCCACAATTGCTGCAGAGATTGCGAGAGACAGTTCTCAAGGCAGTCAGAGTTCTGCTTCATTGAGTCAGGATCCACTAGGAGGCCCAATTATCCAAAATGAAGCTGCTACTGCCATGGATGAGGTGGAAAGAGCTATGGAACAAGCTCAAGATGATGAAGTTAACTTAGAAGATTTGGTGAAACAACTAAACCTTGAGCAGAAACAGATATATGACAAAGTCACAGAACAGATTGAACATGGATTCAGTCATGAGAAAAAAGAGTGCTCATGTACATCATTTAAGCCTGTTGTCAGACGAAGTCTTCCTCGGGATCTGATGTGAAGATATAAGGGCCCACCTCTCGATACCTCCAATTCTGATTGTAATAATTACACAGAATATTGAAGTGATCAAGCGGGGGGAATTAGGGAATTAGGAAAGGAACTGCGGGGAGGGAGATCTGAAAAGGAAAAGTTATTGTTGCGAGTTTTCTTAATGCTTCACTCGACTCCTAGACAATTGTAATAATAATATTTAGGGAACAATATAATTTCTGTTGTCTATTAAAAGTTTGTTATCAGCTTTACACTTTAACTAACAAAAGAAAAAACACCAAAGAAACTTGCGACTGATTTATCTTGTAAATAGGCTCTTTACAATCTGTGCAACTTCTTTCGTTGTACCTTAGACACATCGGTAAATAATCATTTTCATAAAATCTCAGCATAAGCATAAATGGCGAATAATTGTTCAGAATTTGCGACCATTCAATTGTGAATTGCGACCAAGCAAATTAACAAGCTTCTCGATTTATCCAAAGAACCATGAATTAGAAAAGTCTAAACATTTCTTAAACTTTAACTAAGACAAATATTTGCATTCTTATATTTTACCATGAAATATCTCAAAGGACCTTTGCGCTAAGAGTTTCCAAAAACCAGAATAAATATACTCTTTATTACACTTTGATAGTTTAAGTTAACCTTAAATTGAAAGTTTTCACTTTCTCCTACCTGTAGAGTACGACCTACTCTACAAACTGAAGGGTGTGTCAGCCTCTCTGGATACCCGGAATCAGTCTTCCTCTCACTGCAGCTCTTGTTAGGAAAAAGCCTCTTCAAACTGGTTACCTGCTGCCAAAGACACAAACGATCTGCAAAAGACTGCCCAAAAACTCCTTCTAGAAGATTCCCCAAGTTGGAGCACCTGGGAACAGCTGCAACACCACCAAGATCCTCAGAATAGTGAGCAAAGGGGATTGGGTGTGGTCGCGTACATCAACGTGACCACGTTCCGTGTTTTCTCGTAAGAAATGCGACGTCTTGCCAAATCTCACGCATCTCGCGGACGCGTTCAGGTTGCCAAACCTCACGCATCTCGCGGACGCGTTTAGGTTGCCGAATCTGACGCATTAGGCGGACAGAGGTACATTAAACTGTTATTCTAGTTACACTTGTGCCAGCAACGACCCCCCAAAGGAAAATAGTGCATTTTTCCACACAGGAAGTGCTTGGGACACCTGAGGGCGGGTCCTAGACCGCAAGCCGCCCTAGTAGTCCTGACACCTGTCCAACTGTACGTGAGTGGAGAAGCGGGAACTGGAAAAAGTTTTCTGATTAAAGCCATTGCAATTTATCTGCAGAAAAGGACTGAATCACCGCTGTCTTGTGTTGTTACCGCTCCAACTGGGCTGGCAGCACATAACATTAAAGGGATTACTTTACATCGTTTACTGATGCTGCCAGTGGAGCATGATAACAAATTGGAGTATCACAAGCTATCTGGAGATGCGTGTTCCAAAAGTTTCGAGAGTCCTGAAGAAAATGAAACTTCTTATCATTGATGAAGTAAGCATGGTGTCAAATATAAAGCTTGCTTTTGTGCATTTGAGAATGCAAGAAATTCTTAGAACAGACTATGATGTTTTATTTGGAGGAAAACATATTATTGTTTTTGGAGATCTTCTGCAGTTGACTCCAGTGAAAGGACAACCTGTGTTCAAAATGCTCACGCATGAAGATACCAGGAAGTGCCTAGGAAGCATTGGAAACGTTAATATATGGTTAAACTTCAAATATGCAGAACTGCTTGAAAATATGCGGCAGGCAAAGGATGAAGATTATAAAAATATTCTACAAGATGTAAGGATCGGAAAAGTAAGTCAGCAAGGGAAAGAAGCTTTACATGCACAATTAATTTCAAATTTGTACCCAAATGAAAACATTCTTCCAGAGAACATTTTTAAGAAAGTTAACGAGAAGAAATCTGCCATATGTTTGATGCCTACTCTGAAAGAATGTTCCATGTTCAACAACAAAATGTTAAATTTAGAAAATGAAGAGATAGTGAAACTGGAAGCTACAGATAACATAGAGCATATGGGAGCAACAATTGTTTTATCTGAAAATTTGAAGTCAAAATTGGATTCATTAGAGAAGACTATATCTAAAACTGCTGGTTTTGAAAAGACTCAGAATGTGTGTTTGAATTGTCATATCATTTTGAGAAGGAATTTAAATGTTGAAAGAGGTCTGGTAAATGGAGCAATGGGTCATGTTGTTGGTTTTGTGAATTACAAAAATAGAGATGGAATTGAAATTTTAAAAATTACGGGGTATATTATCAAGGGGTTTATCTCCGCTTTTTTGGCTTTAAAAGCCAAGAAAGCGGAGATAAAATTATCCCCCTATTACCAAGCTGTCGCTAACACCAGTTAGTGACAGCTAATAGGAGATAGCGACCATCTTGGGCCCCGCTTTGCATGTCAGTGATATTTATCACTAATGACATGCAAAGTGGGCGTGCCAAGATGTTAGCGACTGGAAACAGTCGCTAACATCGCTATCTCCTATTACCAACTTTTGGAGATATTCGCGCTAAGCGCGAATATCTCCAAAAGCTAACACCTGCCCTGAGCAGTTCTTCACCATGTTATCCAATGGGAGGTGGATAACATGGCTAAGAGCATTTGCTCGATAATGCATGAATATCGCTGACTTTTCAGCGATATTCATGCATTGCGGCCGTTTTTTATCGCATTTGCGATAAACCTTGCTAATAGCAAGGTTTATCTGCGATAAAAATCGCCGATGTGCGGCGATAATTTTTGTCTCTAAACAAGTTAGAGACAAAAATTATCGCTAGTTGTTGGTAATATACCCCTACATTTGATGACATTGAGTAAATAGAACAAATTTGTCGTTGTTCAGCTAGATTTTTGCTCGTGAAAGACTTATATGTTCGCCGAAAACAGTTTCCTATTTGTTTGGCATATGCGGTGACAATTCATAAGTCTCAAGGTTTAAGTGTAGATAGCGCTTTGGTGAACATTGGAAGTTCTGTGTTTAAAGAGGGTATGGCATATGTGGCTTTATCACGAGTCAGAACTTTATCAGCATTGTACTTGATTGAGTGTGATGAAACAAAGATTTGTGCTGATCTAGATTGTGTTAAAGAATACAATAGGTTAAGAAGAGAGTATGCTCCACATTTGCCTCAATATCCTCTGAGTGAAAACGTGTGGTAGGCCGAAAAAGAAGAAATGAGTAATTGCAGTGAGGTATCAGCAAAAAGGCATAAAGTAGATAAAAGTGTAATTGTAAAGAGAAACAAAAAGGATTCTGTTGTAGATGTTGTTGGATTTCAGTTTCAAAACAGTTCTGGTGTCAACTGCTATGCTAATGTAGTAGGTAATGTTGTTTTTTTTCTTCAAAATTTACAAAGACAGATTGTTGAAAATCGGGAACAAACATTGTGCTGTTTATTGAATTCTGTGTTAGACAAATGTAGTAGTGATAGAGCAAAAATAGAACGTGTTTCAGAAATTAGAACTCTTCTAGATATATGTTCAGGTCAAAATCAATTTTCACATAATATTCAGCAGGATTGTCAGGAATTTTTAATGTATATGTTTGATGTATTGCAAGATGAAGGAGTAGATATAAAAAATCTATTTGGCCTTTCTTATCAATGGCAACATGACTGTGATAACTGTGCTTCATCAAGTACTACTAGAATAGACTCTGAAAGATTTATATATTTAACTTTACCAGACTGCAAATCAGTGTCTTTCAATAATCTAGTTAAAGCAGCGGATCACAATATGGTGTGTACCCAATGTAAGTCTGCAATGCTGTCCACATTATTTCTACAAAATTATGGTCACTATGTTATTTTAATGTTCCAACGATGTAGACCTGATGGAACTAAATTGACAACTTCTATTAAAAATTTCGTAGCTTCTCAGTTATCGATATCAGGAAGAACCTTTGCAACTGAAGCTATTATTTTTCATGACGGTCCTTCTACAACATCAGGGCATTACACATGCTATTTAAAAACTTCTAAAGGTTGGACCCAATGTAACGACACTCATTTGACTTTCAAACAACGTTTGCCTTTTGGCTTTATAAATTCATACCTAGTGTTTTTACAGCCAAAATTTAGGTAAAGGTAATTGGCCTATGAAGACGGGAGGAGTACTCATATATACTCATACATCTGACACTATTTGGCCAAATGGAAAGGTGTAAGAATGAGTAAAGAGTCATGACTGAAAAAAAGGAGTATATTAAAATGTTGAAAATATTTCAGATGTTCTTGGAGCTTTTCTTGTAGAAAGTCGATGAAATGGATTTCGAAGTGAACAGCAAAGTACTATGCAACGAGAAAAGGACCTCCGTGATATACTATTTGGCCTCAAGGAAAAGTAAGTCAATCAAAGATTAGCGTACATTTGTCATTTGTCAGTATATAAGGGTTTTTTAAAACACAATCTTTTAGATTGTGGTTTTTTTTCCCGCTGTCATATGATGAGTAATTTGAACTCACTGCTTTAAGTGAAATTCAATATATTCTGAGAACAGCAAAAATAAACTATGTAAGATGTCGTAGAAGTTATTCTATACTTTGGATTGTGTAAGTTAAATTGTATTCCCATTCTCTGACATCCACTCTCCCTCGCTTATCTTTGTTTGCTCCTTACTTTTGACCTCTTCTCTCTATTTTTCGTTCACTACTTCTCTGTGCTCAGTGCCTCACTCTACTTGTGTTATTTTCACTTGTGTTTATCTACCTTCTATTACTTCTTTTACAACAACTTCACTGCTCCTCTCTCATCGTTCTTCATCCCATTTCTTTTACTCTGGTTCCGTTACTATCCATCATTTCCTTTCTTTCAATGTCCTTCTCTTTACTTTCATCACTAAATTATTTTCTCTCAGTACCACTGTTTTAGTCGTCTTCTCCTCGCTTTCCTTTTTTTTGCTCACTTACTATTTTTCTTTTCTCACTCATTGTACTCCACCTCACTCGGTTTTTCTCTTAGTGTGTCTACCTTATAACTTCCTCAGTCCATTTCCTTCAATTGTTGTATATTATTCTGTCTCCCTTCATCCTTTCACTCTATGACTGTTCTTCACTTACTCTCAGTTATCTTCTATTCCTCATTCTTCTAAATGCATCCTTAATTAGACTGTTTTCTGTCTCAGTCATTATCTTTTTACTTACTTCTGTTTCCTGATTTAGTTTTGCTAACACACATTGTTTAAGTATCTTTCTTACCTTCAGTTCATTTCTCTGTTCTTCTCACTTTTTTTCTTAGTGAATCTATATGCCTTACTCTTTGTAATTTGCTCTCCTTCTATTTCTTTTTCCCTCTTTTTGTCCTTCTTCCTTAGTTTATTTCCCTTTCTGTGTTCTTCACTCTAACTTTATTTCTAAATAGAGTGTTATGATGTTTTTAGCTCTTCATTTGTATCTTTTAATTTAAAATACATATTTTACTAATTATAACTTATTTTTTCTTCTGTCTTTCACAGATACCAACTGTAGTAAAAAAAAATAAAGTTACATTTATTATATGGTAAGTATGACTAAAATAATGTAGTTTGTTATCACCCTTTGCTTTAAGGTCACTAACATTTTCTCAATCTACCTCACTCCTGTGTTTTTACCCTGCTTCTCTCACTTATTCTTATTCTCCATGTTTACTCCCCTTTCCCTATTTACCCTCTCATATTCAACTTCTTTTGATCCCTATTCATTACTTCAATTACCCTCTGTTCCCTTCCTTTGCTTCTTCACTCATTCTCTTTTTCTTTATTATTTACCTTACTCCTACACATATACCTCATCCCCCTCCCAACACATACACACACCTGTAACATACACCCCACACACACACCACACACACACCTCATACACACAAAAAAACCTCTCACACACACTCCTCAAAAACACACACACATTCCATACACACACATACATCGAACACATATACACCCCACACTCATACACTTCTCACACATATTTCACACACCCTCATCTCTACCCACACCAAAACACTCCACAAAACCACACCCACAGACACACCTTACACACCCACACTCCGACCTACACCCACTGACTCCCTGTAAGTCACACACACTGCATTACTTATCTTTTTTTTGCTGTTTTACTCAAGCCCATTAAGGTACTGTTTCCTTTACTCTCTTTGTCCTCTCTCTTTGTCACTCACCATGTGTTATCCTAATTCAGTATTTCTCCCTCTTTCACCCCTCTTTACTTATACTATGGGTAGCGCACCGGGGAGCGTAACAAGGGGAAAACCAAGAGAAACAGTAAAATAATATTTTAGAGTGCTTTGAGGTAGGGTAGCTGTTGTGTTGTGTGGGTGATTTACTTACTGCACTCCTTCCACTCCTTTTCTCAGTCCCTCTGTTCTCACAGTTCCTCACTCCCGTTCACTCAGTCCATCTCTCTTACTGTAATTGTCTCTGTTTCTTCATTCTTTCACTACTTGTTCATTATGCTTTCTCCCTGAAGTTCAAGCACACTACGTTATTTACATGTCTTTGCTGCTTCAATTATTCCATTTCTGTTACTTCTTCTTTTCTTCTTTCAGTTTTTTCTCTCTGTCAATCCACATGTTTTAACTGTAGTCGATTTTATCCATCTTATTTCATCCCTCTTTAGTTATGCACACTATTTTTTCCTCTCTCTCCCTCACCAGTGTTATTTAAATCTGGTTCCGTTATTACCTTTTATTTGTACATAATTTTTTCTCTTTCCTTTTACTCTTTACAGCCACTCACATTCTTCATGTGCCTCTGCTTTAGTATTCTTCTTCTCTCTTTCTTTGTTTCACAGCCTTATATTTTTTCCTTTTCTCTCTTACACTTTCTTTTATCTTTTACACTGTTTTACTATGTATTACACAGTACCTATGTGTTGCTCTCTCTTGCTGTCTGTCTCTTAACATTACTCTCTCTTTCTCTTTCTCTTATGCTCTCCTTCTCTTGGTTTTTTTTCTTTTTTTTTTTTTGCGCTAACGGGGCGCTCTCCGGTGCGCGCACCGGGAAGCGCACCCATGAGAAAAATGAAGTCAAGAGTGCTAAAAATGTTAGTAATTTTTTAAAAATGGGAGGTCGTTCTGAAAAGAACTTTTTTTTAATGTTTTTGTTGTTTTATATTTTTTTTATTTTTCTGAACATTTTTTGGGGGGGATTTTTTGAACAATTTTATGTTTTTTTTGGTTTTTTGGGGGGGGAACAATGAAAAACAGGCATCAGAAAGGGCTCAACAGGAGCAAAAAAAAATTTACTTCTTGGGGCGGTTTGAGCAATTGTGGTTTTCAAATGCTCTATTAATTAAAATGATACTCATATTCCCATATGAAATTAGTTCACCACAATAAATGCACACTAGCTTCATGTGCACAAAATTCTGTTGAATATTTGGGACCGTCTCCCTCGCCTCTGGTCCCGAAAGAGTTTGCTGTGATGATGTACTGGCCACAGGAGTTCGTGGGTTATCCTGGAGGTGACGCAGCTCAGCAGCGCTGTAATTGATTGGATGCCACCTCTGCATGTGGCGGTGCATAGTATAGTTCCCAAAACTATACTTTTTGTTTGTACCTCTAGACAAAACATCTTTGCAAATGAGGCATGTGACATATCGGGCATTGACCTTTTTTTGGTCTTGAGGGTAAGAAAAAAATTGCCATATAAAATTGGCTATGTGGTGGGATTTCCGGGGCTCTTCCCGCAAGAACTGCCTCGGCTCTACGTCCTCTTCCTCTTCTTCTTCCTCTTCCTCTGGGTTTGGAAGGAACTGTGGAGGTGGTCCTTCTTTCCTAGGTGGTTGTGGTGGTGGTGGGGGTCCACCAGCTGCAGCTACTACAGATGTCATTATTTTAACAAGCAGAAACAGGTCTTCCTCTCACAAAGATGATAGTCAGAGTGAGGAAAAAAGGAGGGGTTTTCATCATTTGGGAAAAAAAATATTTCTAAACCAATGAAAAGTGTTATTTACAGGTCACATGACCTGTCACGCTTACGTTACGCGTCCCGCTCCGCGCTCGGAGCGCTTCCGGTGTGCTGCGCTTCGCGCCTCGTTCGCGCACCGGAGCACTTCCGAGTGCGCTAACGCGGCGCGTCATAAGACGCATTACGCGGCAACGCGATACGTCGCACTTACGCGACGCGTCACGATGTTGTTCTCGAACGCGGAAGTTGTGCAAACGGAACGTTTCCCGGTGCGCGGATCGGGTCGCGGCATAAAATTGAGCTAACGGTAGCGAAACTAAAAAAAAAATTATATACATAAAAAAATTATATTAAATACATATAAAATATATTTTCCTTTAAAAGAAGAATACATTTAACAGCTTTTAATATTTGCTATTAAAAAACCATTGAAATTCACTGCAAAAACATACGTTATAGACCATATATAGTTAGGAATTAGCATTTACAAAACCTTGAAAATTCACTGAAAAAACCATAGGTTATAGACCATATATAGTTAGGAATTAGCATTTATAAAACCTTATTTTACTCACACAAAACCATTGAAATTCGCATCTATAGTTAGTTGCACTAACTATATATTTCGCGCACCCGCAATCCACTGCTGATGACGTCACATATTACATCATTCATGACATGGTCAGTGACATCACTGATGACATCACGGATGACATCTCAAATGACATCACTGATGACATCACTGATGACATCTCATTTGACAGGACTGATCACATCACTGATGACATCATTCATGTGCTAATACGATGAACTTCTTCAGACTCTAATATAACCTTATATACACTCAGTGTAAACAGACACTCACAGACTGTCACTCATCCATGGAGTTACTCACACACCTAGTCAGTCATGCAAAGAATCAATCACACCTCCATTTCCTCAACTATACAGTTATACACACCTTACTTATTCAAACAGATACTAACACATATTTACTCTCTTATACAATCCCTGATACAATTTCAGAATGATCCATACAGCCACTCACACATTCACTGGCTCTTATGCACAGTTATTTATATATGTCAACTCTCACATATACTGTGTTTTACATATGTTCTTACTTTGACATGTAGCACTGAGATATCCATTCACTCACCAATACACTCATGCACACAGTCAACCACCCATACAGCTGTTTCCACATGCACTTTTGAACCCATACATTGAATCAACTGCTCACACATCTATGCACAGAGTCATACACCTCCCAACAACCCACACACACACTCAGTCTCCCATACAAATACTTGGGCAACCAATCAATAACCCATATAGTTACTCATATAGCTACTGATCAACACATGCAGCAGTTTACAGAACAACAGACATAATGATGCACAAATTAAGACAGTTTAGTCACTAACCCATGCACTCAGTGAGACACATTTAATCACTCACTCATACAGTCAGTCATGCACCTACTAAATCCTTCATCCAGACACTTATACATCCACTCATTCTTCAATATGTAAGACATATTTAAACTTTACAGAAACATACAGTCACTGGATGTTGTTATCAGTGATGTCATCAGTGATGTCATTTGAGATGTCATCAGTGATGTCATCAGTGATGTCACTGACCATGTCATGAATGATGTAATATGTGATGTCATCAGCAGTGGATTGCGGGTGCGCGAAATATATAGTTAGTGCAACTAACTATATATGCGAATTTCAATGGTTTTGTGTGAGTAAAATAAGGTTTTATAAATGCTAATTCCTAACTATATATGGTCTATAACCTATGGTTTTTTCAGTGAATATATATATATATATATATTTGTAGCACTCCAGTAGTATGATAATATTTCTCTCACCTGAGCACAAAGCTTCAGAAGAGATTGCTATAGAGAGGAAGGAAGGGGACACCCAAATACTTTAGCAGATCAGCCAAATTTTATCTAGTGATCAATTGGGGAGTTATAGATGCCACAACCGGATTCCCTCACAGCCACTTGGCATTATGTACTCACGTGACGCAATAGCACTAAAGAGATAAGCTGCCTTAAAGGTATAGAAAGTGCACCTATTGTGTGTTCTGACATTTATGTATGTGTATGTTTGTCAGGAACCCGGTCACGCCACCCAAAGCATCCCCTGCATTGTTTGTCAACACACATATGTGGGAATATCAATCATATTGCAGTGTTCCTACAATAAGTACTTTGCCCAATGTTTGTTTTTTCTTAAATGTGTTTGCTTTTGTCAATGTTTTTTTATGGACCTTGCCAATGCTTGTTAGATATCTGAGGATCAGGGGGCACAGGTGCAGCTGCTTGCGGTGGGTTTAACACGTGAGCTGTAACTGTACTGAGCACATGGATTGAACACGCCCAGCAACGCCCAGGATCTTGGCTATAAATAGCCTCGACCTGCAGACACCTGTTGCTCGGCTTTCTGTTTCCTGCCACAGGCATTCCCTGGAGCCTCATGTTGGAGCTTCAGCTGAAGAGAAAGATTTCACCTTGTGACCTCTGCAAGCAGAAATTCTCCCTGTCTTTGAGCCAGCTCAGGGCTGAGATAAGAACATATCTGGACTCATTTTAAAAGTGCTTCAGAGTAAGTGTTCAATTGAAGCTTTACATTTTTTGTATTTATTGTAAATGATCAAGAGCTAAGTGTTCAATTGAAGCTTTACATTTTTTTGTTTTGTTATTGTAAATGATCATTAGTGCTATTTAAGTGAAGAACTTGGCGTTTAAATTAATGGTATTGCCTTTGAATGCAATTTGCAAAACTGCCTGATATTGTTGCACGTGTTTGATTGTAAAATGGGCAACAATTTTTCCTGGTGTTTATGAAGCTTTCTGATGCTTGATGCACACGTTTTCTGGTTGTTTTTGGACAACAACTCTCCTTGTATTTTGAAATTGACTGATTTTGGTTGTGCACTTCTTTGGCAGTAGTAAGGGGACATTTGATTACATTGTAAAGCGCCAAGGTCTATATGTGAAGTGCGCCTTTTCTGATATTTTTGTGCGCAATTGTGTTTTAGTGTGCCATTCTTAAAGTTGCTGGATATTTTGGGAAGCATTTTAAGGCACAGTTGCTTATTGTGTTTTAAAAAAGGCTTGGATTGAACTCTGGAAATATATATGGAAACGTCTTTGGAAAAGTCTTATGCACAATCAGGTGAGATCATAAGTGTTATGTGAATTCATAACATAGAATACACAGTCTAATACAAATTCCTGTTTTATGTTCATAGAAACATGTAAATAAATGTCTTAATTGCTTATTGAGATACAAACTGTTTGAAGCACCATCACGCCTAAAAGGTAATCAGAAGTAGTAGAAGACGTAATGTTGGTATTGCTAGTAGTCTAAAGAGATTTAGGGCATTCTCTGATTATCTACCTCTGTATATTTTAGGAAAAGTTGCGAGTAGTTCGCCGTGTCAAATTCCAGAACCTGGATGGCCTAGACGGCACACACCCTCTTCTTGGCAAAGCATGAAGAGTAGCAGTCTCACTTTCTTGTCTTTCTTCCCAAATCAAAAACTCACATATGCCTGTCCCTATATACTATGGGGTTGAGGACCCCTAGTTATAAGTATGTTTGTTTAACTCAACAGAGGGTATATTACAGCCTTCTGTCTATATGTGCTAGTAACAGTCACAATTTATAAAAATGATTAAAAGTCTAAAACAAGGTATGTGTATGCATATAGACCATGTGTTAGTCTGACACCTCACTCTACCCTTCTCTGGTGAAAAAAAGGGGAGGGGAGGTTGGCAGCGCCTCACAGGAGCAACACCTGGGGAGGATATGGCAGACTGGTACTCGCCTGGATCCTCACGATGCAAAAGCATGAAGAGTAGCAGTCTCACTTTCTTGTCTTTCATCCCAAATCCCCTTCCCTCTTTGGGCACCTGCCAGGGCTTCTGTTTTTGGTCAACAGCTCTGAGATGTGTTCAGGGGGGTTGAGGAACTGTCATCGTCCCTGCAGGCGGACCTGGTTTTCAGGTGAGTGGCTGGACTCACATATACCAATGTTAACGTTTTTCCTTTTCAGAAACATTTGGGCTGCTGATATTAATCTGTTATAGGTTTAGATTGTAAGGGGGTATGATTAATTGCATCTGATGCAGTGCATTCACCATGGATTAGTGAGAATGAAACATTTGTGTGTTTAATGCTTTCTTTATAAATTGCAGCCAGTTGTCAATTTTGCTTAGAATTACATGTATTATTTATTGTGCCACATAGTGGAGTATGCAAAAGACAGACAAGTGATGGACGGAATGCAGAACAAATCAAAACATTCACCCCCAGTCAAGAGATATGGGTGAAATCCATCATTTTTTGCTCACCATGCCACCCCACTCTACAGCACGATATAGCTTGATTCATTATTAAAGAATTCATTTATTGGATTATGTTTAGGCTGTACTACTATTATGCATTTAAGACATTTAAGAGGAAATGTTAAGTTAGCACAATTGTGGCCCTTAATGTGCAATCAAAGCATTTAACATAAACGTAAACATTGCTTTTCTGCATGTTTATCTTCTATGCAGGTGCAGACCGAAGGCATTCGTTAGTCAGTGAAAAGCACATTGTATTTTGGAGATAGAGAGGTGAGGAAGAGATGGCAAGTTATAATGATTTTAATGAAGAACAAACAGAGTGTTACCACATGGTATTATCAGAGGAAGGGAGGAACCAAGGATACTTTGGAAGTGGAGACTGGAATATGTAGTATTGTTCAAAGTGCCAAGCTCTTTCTGGGAACTGGAAAACATATTAAGATATGTTTTTAATGTACATTGCGCTTTTTAATTAGTGAACCCACCTTGGGTTTAGTTAGATTCCCTTTAGACTTGGAAAGGTGTGGGCCTCTCTTGTTATCTCTGATTATGTGACTTTTTGCTATATATGACTCTTTATGAACTTTTACAGAGGTTCCGATCCTGACACCTTTCTTGTTTTCTTGATTCAATAGGGTTACCCCTATTCTTAGGTTAGTGTAAGGTTTAGTTGATGCTGCAAATATTTTCCATGCATGGAGAAGGATCAAAACCATTTGACGTCATCAAATCCTTTTCCTTATTTTTTGTATCATGGCTACTGTGATCCTTATATGTTCTTTGCTACTGAGGACCACTATTGTAAGACACTTTGGTCTCCCTTTGGATGTTTTATAATTTTATACTATGTTTATGAGATTGATTTATATTAGTATAGCTTTGAGTTTGTAATAAATGTTTTTAATGTAAAGTTACTGAATCAGACTTTTATTTTGTGGTCCTAATAATCACACTGTATTTTGGGTTTAAAATTGTTGTTAACCCCTCTTGATCTCAGGCTACTACAAATGTCTATTGACCACAGTCAGAGTTGAATTGGAAAAGATTGTAGCATACCAAGGATGGTTAGTACCTAAAGTATATGAGTTAGAAAAATGTTACTTTAAATTAGTCTAAATTCAATCACAGTCCGTAATGCCCATGTTTTGACTTGGAGAATCGATGTCAGTGCAGTTCCAGTCATCTGAGAGTGAGTTGTGGTAGCGGATAAGTGAGTAGCAAAAGGGTTGTGTGTAAACAGCTTATGCTTAGTCATTAGTGTTTGTGGCAATTGTGTGGTGTCTTGCGGAGATTGAGTATATGATATGATAATGTTTTAGATGATTGTGTGAGTGTAGTTCATGTTGTGGCCAAGTTATTTTCAGATTTGACATGGCCTAAGATCCCGGGATTATATTAAAAAGTGAAGAAAACACTGTATTGTAATTGCCTGCTGAGGTTTGCCATGAGACATCTTTGACAGCCCAATCGAGACAGGGACATTTATCCTTTGTGTGAAAATAAGGTACCATTAGTGTGGCACGCTCTGGGACAGGTCAGTTGATGTGAGGCCACGCTATTATTGTCTGTCTATGTCACGAAGTGCTGAGCTGTTATTGGTTAATGATCTGGGATAAGACTTTAAGTTAAGTTATGATTTAAAGTTGGACGCATGTTGTTTAGATAGGCTGTTCAGATAACCCCTAGAGGGAGGGAGGAAGCCCCACCCAAAAACACTGCAGTTTATTATACGGCAATAAATGTAGGGCTACACACATGTATTAGGCTAGGAAAATAGCACAAGATCAAGGAGAAAGATTGTGCACTGGGGTTTCCACGTTTTGGTACATTTAAATTGAAAATTATTAAACATTTGAGAAGAATTTTACATTAGATGAAATCACAACCTAGACCTAAATAATTCAAAATGCTTAATGCTTGGGTGCTTGTGGCTCATGCGAGAGAAAGAGAAAGATCTCAATGACGGGAGAAAAAGGCAGTGTGTACCTTTGCAGATGCAAGGTGGGATGCAAAACAGAAAAGGTGGAGAACTGATATGATAAAAGGAGCAAAATTCTACCCAATATTAAGAATAGAGAAGTGGAAAGAGGGACCAAAAAGAGAAAGAAGGCTAAAACCTGGAGAGAAAGATGAAAAAGGTGATAGGGATACTAGTGATAGTCTTTCAGAGATAGTAATGTCTGAGTGATCACCTCCGTATAGTAAGATTCAAATAGAGGGAGGTTGGAGCGATGCTGCAGTAGGAAACACTGGATTGCCTACAGCACCAGTAGGTACAGTCCTGGTATGATAGGAATTTCTCCTGAGCAGAATGACCAGAGCGTGATGGGGACTATTAAAGTGAATCAAAACATGATAGGAGGAAATGCAGGGATTTGTGTTCCTGGGTCATCCTCTGTTTGTACAGTCCCAGATGTCCTTACAGTTCCTGTTACCATTGGACCAGTGTTTCTGTATAATAACCTGGCTGGGAGGGAAATGGTATTAAAAACTCAGCTGTTACCCCTAAACAACAGCAAAAAGAACAGGTTATGGATGCAAAGCTGAACAATGCAAACGTTCACCATGAGTCACAGATCTGGGTTTAATTAATTGTTTTTTGCTCACCAAGCAACCCCAGTATGAACCCAGCCATATGCAAATCAGTCTTGATTCTGCTCCACATGGGACCAGTCCAGCCCAAAGTGCCAAACCAGGTCCTCACTAGACCGGAAACATGGATTCTGGGACCTGTTTCGGGTAAGAACCTAAGGAGACATTTCATGCATAATATTAGAGATTTTTACAGGCATACAAACAGTATAGTGGAATGTAAACACTAGAGCCTAAAGATAGGATACATATTCCGTCCAGGTTTGTGACAGGATAGAGGTCTGGGATTAGTATGATGATTCAACAGCATCCAATTTGTTGGAAAAATAAGTTGGTTGATGAGATTTTGTGATATGCCAAATACTGCAACAATGACATTTAAGTGAGGCAGCAAAGATAAAGGAAAAATTAATAGTGGTACAAATGAAGGCTGCTCAGAGAGGAATTAAAATCCACTTTGTGTGGGGAGTGCCCCTCCACTGCAGGGAGTGTGTCTACAGGGAGCTCCGGCGATGCAGAGTGGAAGTGAATTTCAGTCACAAGGTAGAGGTCGGGGTGTCCATATTCATCCAAGTACTGAAATTGATGTAGCGACATTGAAGAAGTCTAATCCATGTCACTACTGCAATAGCTTGGGGTGCTGGAAGTGGCAATGTCATCTTAATTCTCCAAATCAGGGTCAAAATCTAGGGTATGTACCACTTCAGAACAATAATTCCATGCAGCAATAGAATGTACCTCGACCTAGACCTCAGAATTCTATTGTGCCACAAGCCATAGTGATGCAGGTTCCTCAACCTCTAATGTCACAGCAACTTGCCCTTTGAAGCCAGAGGAGGGATATGAGATATGTGAAGGTATCAACGACGGGTGAACAACTCCTGTTTCCGTACTGACTGATTACGTTGTTGTGAAATATTTCAGGAACCAACATGATCCATTTCTAGAAGGAATTAAATTTGGGCACCAACCTTTATATTTATCGGAAAAAAATATGAGTCTTTCAAAATGAGATGTGAATAACCTTTAAACGGGATATGCATGATCCGTGATAAAGTTCAAAAGAGATGTTTTGAATGAAACTCGTTGGCTGGATGATGTATATACACTTATAGATTTCTTGTGAAGAAGAAAATAAGAAATAAAAAGGACTTTATATAAATATTGCTTGTCACTCTTATTTGGATGAGAACACTTTTCCCAGTGCACCTTTTCATTTGTAGTATTACTATTTTTATGCTGGACAATGGTAACAAACAATGGCGTGTACAGGTACTGCAGTGCACGGGACTTTGATTTGTTGAAACATGGAGTGGGGTGCAATACTTATGGTCCGCCATTGTGGTTTTGAATTTTATGATATGTATTTATTTACAAGGAAAATATTTCTCAAAATGGAGAAAATAGATTAAAAAACTTTACATTCCAGAGTGGTGCTTCCTTTCATGATTGCAGAACTGGACTGTGTGTACAACCTAACTACAAATATGGCCCTCACCTTTATTGGGTGCTTAACAATTTTCCCTACTATGGCCCTAGTAATATGGCTCTTATTAAAGTCAGACATCAATACTGCACAATTATCATTACAATTTGGAGTAGGTAGCCCATAAGTCTACGACTGGTTATTTGTTAACTATTAGTACCACCCACAAGTCGAAGGGCTTTTTGACCTACTTGTCACTATTTAGTATTCACTAGTCATCTATTTCCAGTATCCTAAACTTTCCACTACTGCCAGCCTCTCACTTCAGGGTGGAGTTCCATCTGAAGGCCTTTGTGTAACTATCCTGACTTGATCTACTCCCAAGCCATGTAAGAACGTTTTGGAAACAGCAGCATTCTATTTTATAGGCAGATACCCACCTCAGGCATGCTCACTGAATCCAGTTGTTATGTCCTTACCTTTATCATTAATAGTCCTGATTGTTTACAATGAATAATAAAAGTGCAAGTCCCAAAATAAAAAAGTACTGGAAGATATACTCATGCCTTTCTGGCATCACTATAAAGGTTTATTTGAAAGTGCAAATATTCACTTAATAAATGGAATGACATACCATCAAACAAACACTGAAAACATATTACAAGTCCGTCTGGTACCCTTGCGGCATTGTACAGTGACTTGCACGTCCTTGCAATGTGCATGCAGTTGGTGGTACATTATCCCAATTAGGAATGTCTTTTGTTATCACTCAAGCAATCCGGTGAATGTGTCCCACTTCTACAATATATAAAAAGACCCGTGCCCTAAACCGAGTAGTAAAAAATATATGACAAACAAAAACAAAATTCTTACCAGATTTTTTAAAATGTGAGCCGAAAAGCCTCTATTTTCTTGATATACGTATTTAGTAGAAAATGATAACATTTAGTAGAGAACAGTTACCCTCTTGGCTCGCGCTGTCCCTTGCTGCTTCCACCTTTCTCCCATTACCCCTTCCAGGCAATCTTTCTAGCCCCCCTCTTCCTTAAACTGTACCTCCTTTTCACTCTACAGCACCCCATTGCTTTCTAGCTAGGTTTGGGCCGTATAAAATCAATAAAATCAAAATAATAGTTCTAAAAATGTAGCATATATTTTAATGCAACACACTGCAACAAATAGTTGCTTTGAAACTAAATGCTTTTTATTTTCTTTGTTTTAGCAACAGGTCGCTCGGGAAGTGTTTGGTTCTATTTGTCTGTGTGTCTGATTCCTCCTCTGTAATGGCGCCTAGCCTCACTAGCTATAATGGAATCTGGAAATAGGCGAAGGACGGTTCTCTCTTGTGTCACTGAGTTATTTGTTAATCAGTCAGCTACCACAGTACAACAGTACCAGGTCAATTGTAAACCAATTAGCTCTATCTACGAAGAGTCTCGACAAAATGCAGTGTCTCCCCTTCAGCCCTTGTGGCAAATGTTGCTGGTCATTACTGTTTGAGGGAGAAAAGACAGATCACAGTCACGGCTTTCGTCTTTTCCTCTGCCCTTGCGTTCAGTGTGACCTTGAACACATTTCCAAAGTCTAGGTCACGGCTAGCACTGCTTTGCATAACAAGAATTGATGTTGTTTAGAATTGCTTGAGAAGCTCGATATCAATGTACATGTGGGTCTTTTTTCAAAATGTTGAGTTAGTTTTCCACATATAGCTGTGTAAACTGTTCACCTTTAAGACTCACATAAAAGTTAATTTAATTCATGCACGGCCCATTAGATAAAACACAATATAATAGCATAAGATAGTAATTCTTTTAGTTAGGATGGAGGTCGTCATCTCTCTTAATTTAAATTTATCAAATAAGATGTGCACGTGTTTGCTGTGTCCCTTTGACAGGTTTTGGAAGGCACTCAATGACAGTAGATCCTTGAGCAGAGCTTTGAACATCCAGAGGTAAGAGTCTATGTAGTGTGTTTTTTTTAATCTTGCACTCTCTATCCGGGTGCATCTGAAAGGTCAGTGCTTGGCATTTCAATTTCATGAGGAGAGTGAGATGACTGTCATAACCAGCCATTTCAATTTTATTGCATTCCTTTAGTGGTCAAAATGTTAGAGTTTGACATGGCATTATGCGGAATGACTTGTAGGTAGAGTTTTCTTCTTTATCAAACCATTACTTTAGAAGCCTGCCTGTTTAATTTAGTTGAGTTTATTCTTTATATGTACATTTTGTCAGCAATTCATGGCTGAGCGCAAATGTAGTAAAATAATTACATAAAACTTTAAATAGATCTAACGTGACATGCACAAATTGAAAGTAACTGAATTCCTCAACTAAAATTTAAAATGATTCCTAAATGCAATGTAGCAAAAGGAAATGAAAAGGAAAAATAAAATGGACATTTTCAAATGGATAGGAAGAGTGGCAAGTTGGATAAAAATGTTAATGGAAGTTCATCACTTGTGCTCCTTTGTATATCATGGATAAAACATTTTTTTAATGAGTTTGAAGTTAAAGCTATTACAAGTCTACTAACAATATGCATTGTGTGACAGCCGGTGATGTAACAAGTAGAGATTTCGATGTTAAAAGGCATTCTTGTGTGCAGTGGTGGCCACAGCAAAATTTAAATGGGGGGGGGCGTGGGAGAGGGGGACAGGACGAAGGAAATATTTAGAATAACATTAAAATTACCTGTTCCGATGCTGCCCGCCGCCTTGGTGCTCCTCTTCTTCCCGATGGTGTCCCAGCAGTTCCTGTGACATTAGCAAAGGCTCCCCTCCCAATCCAGGCGATGCTCTCAGTAACATAAGAGAAGTACAAGGATTGGCCTGAGCGGCTTGCTTTGCTGCTCAGACAGTACCTGGGAGTCTGTGCTGTTTCTCCAACCCGGCTGTGCAAGACAGCTGGGTTGGAGAAACCTAAGGGCGCATTGGCGGTTTGGCCAGCCTAAGACGGCTGTCCAAATCGTCATGCGCACTCAGGTTGGGCACTACTCCTCCCCTGATGGCTGTGTCTGTAACGACAGCCAAGCCCCACCCTGACCAGACTTTGCTGGCTCTAGAGGGAAACGAGAACAATTAAAATGATAATAAAACCAACTTATCGATTTTATTTTTCCAGTTTACCTCAGCTGGCTCTCAGCAGGGGGGCGGTACTCCTCCACCATAGAGGAGGAGCCGCTGCTGCTTATATGCCTATTTGTTTTAATTTAGGAAATCATTTCTTCCTGCCACTGGACACATGATGCATTGTTTAAGATTCGCAATTAGAAATATTGCCCTCTACTTAGGATAATAATAGATAATGTCCAATGCAGCAGCCTTGTGGAGAAGTGTGGATCAATGATTAGAGCAGGCAGACCTTGATGCAGAGCTCTGGCCAGGGACCAGGGTTCGATTCCTGCCTGGGCGGGTCTCCGGCTCATTAATTCCCCTGACTGGATATTCTCGCCTCAGTCTCACCCTTCTGATCATGGGTCCCACGCTGCAACTCTGGGCAATAGCTTGCTTAGTCTCCACAGCAGCCCCAAAAGCGCTGGGATACCTTGCTGCACCTGGGGGGTGCCCAGGAGTGGACATTTCCCAGGAAAGCCAGGAGGGGTTCCTAAGCAGTATACGGACAGCGCCGGGACACCTCCGGTGGAGGTAGCTGTGCGCTTTACAAATTCCGACATTTAATTTTTTTTTTCTGCAAATTGCCAGTACATAGTTATGGACCCTGCTTGCACCACCGTATCTGGTTCCTCATATAATTAGGCACTTAATTTGTAAAAGTTCGAAAACACATAGACTCACAAGCTTTTGGTAGATATGGGATAACTTACAGTTGATTTCTTTTGTTTTACTGCACACAACTTTTCACTGTAGCATTTGGTTTGGAACCTTTCGGATCAAACTGGGCTTAGCTTATGTGTTAGCGGTGACTGACACAACAGTGCATTCAGGTCTGAAAACATTATAGGGCCTCATTTACGGCGTTTTGGCGTAGGGCCGTGCAGCACTTGCTGTGCTGCACTACGTCAAAGTGAAAGGGCAGGAATGTACCAAGGTTATCTAATACAGTGCATTCCCTCTGCACCGGTGCAGTTTTGGCAGCTAAGTGCCAATGCAGGCACCATTGCACAATGGTGCAAGGGTGCTTGTGTTGTCATCAAGATTGGTTTTGGGCAGAATGGGGCACCTTTCGTCACAAAAACAATCCTGGGAGGCTTTTTCCTCTTTCCATGTGGACTGCAGAATGCAGATCACGTGAAAAGACAAATAAACAAGGAGAAACAAAGCTAGTTGTTCTCGCTGCGCCTTCCCTTGTGAGACGTAAGGTTTTGGCTCATCCCTATGTTTAAATGGTTTTGTATATCTGAGAAAGCATCATAATACATGAGTGTTGCATGGGAAACCCACCACAATGCCCATGGAAGGCCTCCCTAGCACAGAGTAAGGCAACACAGCAATGTGTGCTTCATTGCCTGTACTCTATATCTATGAGGCGAATCAAAGCCACGCAAAGTTGCTTTGTGTGACCTCAGATATGATTTTGTAGTTTGTGCCACTGAAGCGTCACAAAAAATGATGCTCTGGCAGCACAAGGGGCTCATAAATATGTCTTACTGTTTCTATAGTCTTACTAAATCAGGGTAAAAAATAAATATTGTCAATTATAGGCTTCCCTCTGCTAATAAACCAGGTGGCTTTTGGAGTTTGAGGCTTGTATGACAGGGCTACTTTGGTTATCACCACACGCGGAGCTTAAGTTTTGAATCGTTTTGCATTCTCTTGGGAGCTATAACTAGAAGGAAAAAGGTGCTCCTGGACCCTTTCAAAATATTATTTTACCACTAGCTGAGGAATAGTGTCATGAAGCCTCCAAATTTATAACAGGAAGTTTCAAGGACATAACATATGAGTCAAAAGATTCATTGGGAAAGTTTAGCTCTGATGAAGAAGTTATAGCGGTGGACTAGTATATCCTCCTTTCCCTTAAATAGTTTTCAGATAAAGGATCAAATACAATTTAATCATCCACCACCCGAAATAGTTATACGGGAGATTCTTTTTTATGTTGTGTCTACACCTCTGTCTCTCAATGGCACCGAAACATATATTAAAGGTCACATCCCTGTTCATAAAGAAAAGGTGTTGTAGGTGCAACATATTGTTTTGCAGGAAAAAGTTAATGATACCAATGTAAACCACAACAAATGAGTTATGAGGCGCAGTTTATTCAGAAGTTCAAACAGACTTGCAAGTCCATGCATAACACTGTAGAACTGTGCTTGCTCACATTGTATTGCCATACATTGCCACCAGAGGATTTTCACAAATGGTAAAAGTGTGTCAATCACTGATTTAGTCACTAGATGAGGCAACAAACCTGTGCTCAAGAAAGAGAGAGTATAAAAATGCATAGCTGACACAATTCCAGAGCCTTGTGTTTATGTGGTGCTTTAATACGTAAGGCTGGTTTCCAAATTGATGTAGCCAGGATTTGCTGTGGTGAGTGAACAAGAGGTTGGAGCTCAGAGAACCAGAAGACACGCATGAAGGTGCTGTGACTGTCAAGCATAAAATTCGACAAATATGCTGCTTCTATTTTAAGCAAATGAAAACTTCACTTGCACTGGGTTTCTGTGGCATGTAGCAGATATGGTGCTAAGATAGGCCTGTGCTGCAGAGTATTGATTTCAACATGCAGCCTTTGTCTTTAAGGAAACTGCTGGGTAAATGAGATTGCTGTCTGGGCTGCCTCACTCAGAACGAATTAGGTGTCCATAATGCACAGACTGAGCATGTCATTGTCTCCATTTCAGGATGAGAGTTCACGTGGTGAACGTGAAAGCAGCTTGACAGAAACAGCTCCATAGCACCATACAACAAAATATCTCACTCATAAAGAGGTAACATTGTCCAATATTCTCAACATGGCTTCCAAAATTTAGTGAAATCCAATCCAGCCACCCAGCAGTGAAAGGAGAAGCATGGGCCCCCTAAACAAAAGTAGAAAGTGGAGCAGACCCTTCAGTGCCCGATTCAGATTGACCAACCACTGGTGCCTGAGACACATAAAGAAAACTCATCCACTTATGTGCAGTGCTTCATTGTTCCCTTTCAGCAGTGGCTTGGGTTCTAGGCACTTTAAAGCTTCAAAACAAAAAAAAGAGAGCACGATGGTTGCAGGCCCTGAAGGATCGTCCCATATGTTACCGGGGCGTATTTAATTGGCATATTACTTGAATGGTGCCCAAGAGGAATAAGGTCACTATTTGAAGCAACTTGAGACAGATGATTTGTATGAACAAGTGAAATTAAGTAAATAAGTATTCTAAATAGAACTCGATAAATTGATGAACATGTAAACAGTTTTGTATATTTGACAACACCAGGTGATGGTACAGGTATGGACCCATGCCCTTCAAGATTGGATGTGTCACCTGTTCATGTGGTGAATTACCAATTCTTCTGATCAATGAGAGAGGGGAAGTGTTTTACTAAACTACAATATATCCTTGCTCTTAGTCAAGTAAATATACATACAAATGGTATAGCCTCGGGGGCTCTAGTCCAAATGCCATGATTCTGGCTATTCTGTCTGTGTCCACAACATCACATGCGATGTTGAATCCTCATCCACTTATTGTGAAATGCTTCTTCGTAGATTTCACTTGACCTAAATCTGGGGCATCCTGACATGTGGTCCTCAACACTTTTCATGGATAGTAGTTAATGTGTCACCTTTAAGTGAGCTTCCTCGCTCAGTATTGCTGCATGCACATTTTCTCCCGTGTTTCTAGTTTTATTCTTCCCTCTTATAATATCCTATTCCCTTGTGTTGACAGGGGTCTAAGGTAAAAGGATGTGACGTTATTACAGCGATAATTTAAATCAGACCTCCACAAAATGTAAACCAATATTGAACATATTGGTGTCTTCATGGTCTGCACTTGAAATGAACCAAATTTGGACCAAGAGCTTTCATCAGGATAAGCCGTTAACATTTTTGGGAATATTTCAGGCCTAGTAATGCTTTCGCAGTATTGCATGATTCTTCCTGAATCAAATGACTCAGCCTGGGAGTATTAAAGTTCAAATATATTTCCACATGACTGCTCAACCAATATGTGCCACCAATAATCCTGTAGACCATTTTTTGAACTTGAAAGTGATCTTGAGCAGCCTCATGACTTTAATACGGTCATATATATATGTTGCCAGCCAGCACAAACAATGACATTCAAACACATGGTTACCTCAGCAACAGCAATGGTTTTCTACAGAAATATCAAGATATGAATATCAACCTGCTTGGCACAAGATCCAGGGTATAATACACAAAAAGTCACTCTTGTAGAAATTGCAGAAATAATGCATTGCCTCATGGATGGAACTTTATAAACACGTGCCAGACCTTAATGCCTTTTACTATTTCTTCTTCAGTGAGGTGAGTAGGCAAGACATTTGTGTCACACCCCCTTTGTCTGACTAAGCATTAATGATTACCTTCTTGAAGCAAAACAACCACTAACTTTGATGGCACCTTCTACACCGACCTCTCTCCACAAAACCAAGCACAGCCGTGTATGCCTTTTACCTAACATAGAACCTGCTATTATCCTGGCAGGACCATGTTCTGGCAAATTTACAGCCTATCACACCAATGTAGCCATACGATTAAAGACAGGACCTTTGGGGTTTCCTTTTTGAAAATACGTTTTGAAACACATTTGCATCACTCCTATGCAAATGTTCAGGAACTGACAAATTCAGAACTCTGCCAAACACCCTCATCATGAAGCCCAGGTTACCACAGCGCCCTTACCCCAATACAGGGACACATTCTAGCATCAGCAAGTAGATCTCCAGGGCACACAACATCCCTATCTCGAACAAGGGTACCCAACCCATTAGATACGACTCCCTGTAAAGGTCCAGGGTCATGACGCTCTTGTCTAAAGGTGATCCAGGTCATACCACTCCTCATGCGTAGTGTAAGAAATGTGGTTACTCGTTGAGGTGAGTGAAACCATACTCAGGCAGAAACCGCAATCCTTGTCAAGGTAAGGACACAAGCAACCCATAAATTAACCTGTGCTCAACCCTGTGGTAGCTTAGCACAGAAAAGTCAGGCTTAACTTAGAGGCAATGTGTAAATAATTTGTGTAAGACTTAAAAACAGTAACACAGTGAAAAGATACAACAAAAATATTCCACACCAGATCAGAAAATAGAGTATTATTTTTAGAAACAAAACAAAGTCAAAGTGACAAAAAAAACCTCAAAAGTATAAGAAATATGCATGCTCAGTGAAAATAGCAGCAAAAAGCACAACGCACTAACAGTTGATATCTGTTTGCACCTACCGGGGAAAAGTCACAAGTTCAGGCAGACTCCGATGTAGCATGGGCCTGCACCAGGGACCTAGTTAGGCCTGCACAACAAGAGTCCTAGTTGCAGAGCATTGGGAGGTACTGCCCTGAGGTTGCGTTGCACAGCTGAGGTGATGCCTTGGATCGGAGGTTATGTGGATATGAGACACGAAGTCAGGTTTCATTGTCAAGATCCTGTTGATGAGGGTTGGCAACACACAGTTCGTTATCAATGATGCATCGTGCAGTCGAGGCGTTGCTTTGATTCTGAGGAGCTGTGAGGCTGCGATGCCAGAGCCTGTGTCATCATTTTGGCTCCTATTGATGATGGACTTGCAATGCGAGGGACTGTGTTGGGAAAGCTTCACCCAGGCAGCCATTCTGGTGTGGGCTGTGAGGTAGATGTGGAGTCCTTGCATCAGGTGAACATCGCAGCAGAGGCGATGCATTAGTACCGCTCTGGGTTGCGCCGTAGAGCAAAGGAGATGCATCTGTCATACTAGATCCGCAGGTTACAACTTCGTGACCAGTGCTCTGCCACATGGTTCTTCTACATAAAGCAACTATTCCGCCACCAGAATGCAAGCGGTTCTCCTGGAGATAAATTCTACCCTTCTCCAAT